>NC_057797.1:130716995-130734178 GCF_018294505.1 Triticum aestivum | reverse complement strand
AAGCCTCCGAGTGGAAGTCTGGCTTACCACTCGGTAGGATTTTGATAACTTAGGCGAGTACTTGGACTGCAGCTAAGCCCCCGAGTGGAAGTCTGGCTTACCACTCAGTGGGATTTTGATAACTTAGGCGAGTACTTGGACTGCAGCTAAGCCTCCGAGTGGAAGTCTGGCTTACCACTCGGTAGGATTTTGATAACTTAGGCGAGTACTTGGACTGCAGCTAAGCCTCCGAGTGGAAGTCTGGCTTACCACTCGGTAGGATTTTATTTAATCTTAGGCGAAACGGATTCGCAGCTAAGCCTCCGAGTGGGAGTCTGGCTCACCACTCGGTAAGGATTTTTACAAACTTAGGCGAAACGGATTCGCGGCTAAGTCACCCACTGAGGGGAAAATTTTATTGGACAAAATAAAAAGTGACAAAAATTATGGAGGAACTATGACACTATTATTTTGAAATCCATGAACTACAGGAGTACTTTATTGCAACTCATCCGAGTGATAAACTTAGGTGTAAAATGGGCGGAGTAGTTCCGCGTTCCAAGCTCGGGGCTCGTCGATATTATGTTCGACGTTGTAAAGACGGTACGCCCCGTTGTGGAGAACTTTGGTGACGATGAAGGGTCCTTCCCAAGAAGGAGCAAGCTTGTGATGTTTCTTCTGATCCACTCGGAGAACTAAATCTCCTTCCTGGAAGGCTCGACCCCTCACATTTCTGGCGTGGAAACGACGCAAATCTTGTTGGTAGATGGTCGATCGGATCAGAGCCATCTCCCTTTCTTCCTCTAAAAGGTCGACTGCGTCTGGCCGCGCTTGTTCAGCTTCTGCTTCGTTGTAGATCTCAACTCGAGGAGCATTGTGGAGAAGATCACTCGGCAACACTTCTTCAGCTCCGTAGACCAAGAAGAATGGAGTTCTTCCGGTCGACCGATTAGGTGTGGTCCGCAGTCCCCAAAGCACCGAGGGAAGTTCGTCGACCCAAGCTCCAGCTGCATGCTTGAGATCACGCATCAGTCGGGGTTTCAATCCCTTGAGAATCAGGCCATTGGCTCGCTCTGCTTGTCCATTCGTCTGCGGATGGGCGACTGAAGCATAGTCGACTCGTGTGCCTTGAGAGTTGCAGAAATCCCTGAATTCCTCCGAGTCAAAGTTCGACCCATTATCCGTAATGATGCTGTGCGGGACTCCATATCTGAATATCAGTTCCCTGATGAAACTAACAACAGTACCGGCGTCAAGGTTCTTGATTGGTTTAGCCTCAATCCACTTGGTGAACTTGTCGACTGCCACCAGTACGTGCGTGAAGCCACTCCGACCTGTTCTCAAAGGACACCATGTCGAGCCCCCATACTGCGAAAGGCCAGACGAGTGGGATGGTATTCAGAGCTGATGCAGGCTTGTGCGACATATTCGAGTAGAACTGACATCCCTCGCACTTATCCACTATTTCCTTTGCCATCTCATTCGCCTTCGGCCAGTAAAATCCGGCTCGGTATGCTTTGGCCACGATGGTCCGAGAGGACGCATGATGACCACAGGTCCCCGAGTGAATATCATTAAGGATGATTCGACCTTCGTCTGGTGTTATGCACTTCTGACCAACTCCAGTCGCGCTTTCTCTATATAACTGTCCTTTGATTACGGTAAAGGCTTTAGATCGACGGACGATCTATCGAGCCTCTTCCTCATCCTCCGGAAGCTCTTTTCTCAGGATATACGCGATATACGGAACTGTCCAGTCGGGAATGACCACCAAGACCTCCATGACCAAGTCGACCACTGCTGGGACTTCAACCTCAGTCGGATCTGTGGCACTCTTGGGCTGTGGAGCCTCTTTGGTGAAAGGATCTTCTTTGACTGACAGAGTGTGTATATGCTCCAAGAACACACCACTCAGAATGGCTCCTCTCTTGGAACCTATCTTTGCTAGATCATCAGCTGCTTGATTTTTCAGTCGGGGTATATGATGGAGCTCCAACCCCTCGAATTTCTTTTCCAACTTCCTCACTGCACTGCAGTATCCAGTCATGGCTGGGCTTCTCACATCCCACTCCTTCATCACTTGGTTGACCACTAAATCTGAATCGCCATAGACCATCAGGCGACGGACGCCGAGTGAAATGGCCATGCGCAGTCCGTATAAGAGGGCCTCATACTCTGCCTCATTGTTGGAGGAATCAAAGTGAATCTGGAGCACATATCTGAGCTTATCTCCTCTGGGGGAAACCAGGACAACCCCAGCACCGGAACCATTCAACATCTTAGAGCCATCAAAAAACATGTTCCAATGCTCCGAGTGAACTTCAGTCGGCTGCTGCTGTTCAATCCACTCGGCGAGGAAATCTGCTATTGCCTGGGACTTAATGGCTTTCTTTGCCTCAAACATGATATCAAGGGGAAGAAGTTCAATCGCCCATTTCGCCACTCGACCAGTTGCATCTCTGTTGTGCAAAATCTCTGATAGTGGAGCGTCGCTGACGACTGTGATGGAATGATCAGAGAAATAATGAGCAACCTTCTTTGTGGTCATGTAAATTCCATACACAAGCTTCTGATAATGAGGATATCTCTGCTTGGATGGAGTCAAGACTTCAGACAAATAATACACTGGGCGCTGAACTTTGAAAGCTTTTCCTTCTTCTTCCCGCTCGACCGTAAGCACTGTACTGATGACTTGTCCTATAGCTGCGATATAAAGCAACAGAGGCTCTTTGCTGATTGGAGCAGCAAGCACCGGCTGGGTGGAGAGCAGAGCTTTTAGCTCGGCAAACGCTGCATCAGCTTCTGGAGTCCACTCGAACTTGTCTGCCTTCTTCATCAGTCGGTAAAGAGGCAATGCCTTTTCACCGAGTCGTGAGATGAATCGACTTAATGCGGCCAAGCATCCAGTAAGCTTCTGGACATCGTGCACTCGCACAGGGCGTTTCATTCGGAGAATAGTGCCGATCTTTTCTGGATTAGCGTCGATCCCTCGCTCGAAAACGAGAAAACCGAGTAACTTGCCACCAGGAACTCCGAATGTGCACTTTGATGGATTGAGCTTGATATCATACCTTCTGAGGTTGGCAAATGTTTCGGCGAGGTCAGCGAGCAGGTCGGAACCTTTTCGTGACTTGACGACGATATCATCCATATACGCTTCCACATTCCGACTGATTTGAGTGAGTAGACACTTCTAAATCATTCGCATAAATGTGGCTCCGGCATTCTTGAGGCTGAATGGCATGGTGATATAGCAGAAGCACCCGAATGGAGTGATGAAAGCTGTTTTTACCTCGTCGGGTCCGTACAGACGGATCTGGTGGTACCCGGAGTAGGCGTCTAGAAAAGACAATCTCTCGCATCCTGCGGTCGAGTCAACAATTTGATCTATGCGAGGGAGAGGAAAATGATCTTTCGGGCAGGCCCGGTTGATGTGCTTGAAATCAATGCACATTCGGAGCGATTTGTCCTTCTTAGGAACCATGACGACATTAGCGAGCCACTCGGAGTGGTATATCTCTCGGATAAATCCTGCCGCCAACAGTCGAGCCACTTCCTCACCAATGGCTTTTCTCTTCTGGACGGCGGACCGCCGAAGATGCTCTTTGACTGGTTTTGCTGATGAGTCGACTCTTAGGCGATGCTCAGCCAGTCCCGTGGGAACACCTGGCATGTCAGCGGGCTTCCATGCAAAAATGTCCCAGTTCTCACGGAGGAACTGGATGAGCGCTTCTTCCTATTTCGGGTCGAGTGTTGTGGAGATGTGGGTCGGGGCTGCATCGGGGTCGGTCGGGTGAATGTGAACAGGCTTCGTCTCACCGGATGACTGAAATGCAGATTCTGTGGCGGGTTTCTTGGATCGCAGCAAATCACTCGGATCTGCGTTTTGCTTGTATTCTTCAAACTCGACCGCTGTCACCTGGGAATCAGCAATCTTTGAGCCCTTCTGAAAGCACTCTTCTGCCTTTTTCCGATCACCGGTGACAATGATCACTCCTTTGGGGCCGGGCATCTTCAATTTGAGGTACACGTAACATGGTCGAGCCATGAACCGTGCATAAGCTGGTCTCCCCAAAATGGCATGATATGCACTCTAAAAATCCACGACCTCAAACGTCAACTTCTCTTTGCGAAAATGTTTCGAATCACCAAACACCACGTCCAGAGCTATTTGGCTGAGTGACTCGACTTTCTTCCCTGGTATAACTCCATGAAAGCTCATGTTACTGGTGCTCAGTCGGGACATCGGAATGCCCATTCCTTTCAGTGTGTCTGCATACAACAAATTTAGCCCGCTACCACCGTCCATCAGCACTTTTGTCAGTCGAGTGCCTTCGACAACTGGATCGACCACCAAAGCTTGCCTCCCAGGGGTGGCAATATGAGTCGGGTGATCAGATTGGTCGAATGTGATGGGTGTTTGGGACCATCTCAGATAATTTGCTTTTGCTGGGGTAACCATGTTCACCTCGCGGTTAATGACTTTCAGTCGACTCTTGCTTTCCACATCTGCAAAGATTATCAGAGTGGAGTTGACATGCGGATATCCTTCCTCACTGTCCTCCTTGTCTTCGGCCTTGTCCGACTCCTTTTCCTTGTCTTTAGACTGTTTTCCTTGAAACTGCTGGATCAGGAGTCGACATTGGCAAGTGGTATGTTTTGGGTAAATGATATTCCCCTCTTCGTCTTTCTTCGTGTGGATATGACACGGCATATCCATCACGTTGTTCCCTTCTTTATCCTTTACCTTCTTAGGGTTCCAGGATCCTTTTGGTTTCCCTTTAAACTTTCCATGAGCCACGGCCAGAGCCTCTCCAAGAGCTGCCGGTTCAGCCTTCCGCTTCTATTTCCGACTGGTGTTTCCCTTCTCCGACTGGCTTGGCTTGTGCTTGCCGCTTCGGAGTCGGTCTTCTTCTTCACCGTTGGCGTACTTGGTAGCAATTTCCATCATCCGACTCAAGGTCATGTCTCCGGTTCGACCAAATTTCAAACTCAATTCTCTGTTCTTGACACCATCCTTGAAGGCGCAGACTGCCTAATGATCAGACACATTCTCCACAGTATGGTGCAAAGTGATCCATCTCTGAATATACTCCCTGAGGGTCTCATTGGTCTTCTGCACGCAGACTTGCAGCTCCGTCAATCCAGCCGGTCGCTTGCAAGTTCCTTCAAACGTTCTGACAAACACTCGGGACAGATCTTCCCAAGTGTAAATACTGCTAGGAGGTAACTAATTCAACCACGCTCTAGCAGAACCTTCCAACATGAGGGGCAAATGCTTCATGGCCACCTCGTCATTCCCACCACCAATCTGAAGTGCCACTCGGTAGTCCTCAAGCCAAGTTTCAGGCTTAGACTCATCAGTGAACTTGCTGACTCTTGTTGCCAGCCTGAAATTGGGAGGAATCACTGCGGCTCTGATAGCTCTGATGAAACATTCCGGACCAGAAACGTGCACTCGACTGCTCGTGGGCGCATCTCTGTCGAGTCCACCTCGATGGGCTCTGTTCCGGTCGACCAAGCCTTGCACGATAATGGATCGCGCGTCGAAGCCTGGTTCTCTGGGGTCGACTGGAACTCTTCGCCCCGCACTGAGCTGACGTCTGTCATCTTGCTGCCGAGGAGCGTAAGACCCACCCCTCGGAGGGGAAGTGGGCACTCGACGCCTATCATCTCGGTCGTGTCGGTCTCCATATTGGTCTCGCCGATTCTCGCGCCCCTCACGCCGCGGAGGCGATCTGGGACTGTGAGCCGACTGAACCGTATTCGCAGCGACGGATCGACTGTGAATTCTGTTGCGCGACTGCGACACGGCTGAATTCTGATCTCCTGCTGCCCGGAGCAGATCCCTGATCTGCATCAAGCCTCTGCCAGCTTCCGACTGAGAGGGCTGGATGGACTCTGCAATACGGGTCGTAGCTGCTAAATTCTGGATTGGGGTTCGATATACCTGAGTCGGCGGGAAGAGTTGACGTCGACTGGCGTCGGGAACTCGTTGCCGCGTGCGCTCGTCGAGTGCTCGCTGAAGATTCTCCAGGCGAGCGTGTTCGGCCAAATTGGCCAAACGTGCCCCCTCCAAGGCGCGAGCCTTGAGGGTTTCTCCTGCGATGGGAGTATGCAGGGCATCCATGTTCCTACGGCGAAGTTCCTCTCTTTGCAGAGAGTCGAGTGGCTCGGGCTGATACTCTTCGTGGTCTTGTGCGGGGTCGCCTCCGTCGCCTGCCCAACCATCACGGGCGAAGCCAGGGGGGCTGCGAGGCCCGTCGACCATCAAGATTTCCGCCGCTGGATCACTGCTATCACATTCGGATGCAGTCTCTACGGAGCCAGTCGACAGATCGAACAGGCCGTAGAGAGATTCGTCGGGCTCGATTGCCGCAACTTGGGTGGTGGCCGTCTGGCGAGCCACCGCGTGTCTCACCCACCGCTGAAGCCTCGACCGACCCGAGCGCTTGCGCTGGCGGGAGACCAGGAGGGTGGTCGATAGGGGAGTCGACCGATATGGGGTTGACGGTTGCCGCAGCAGAACACCGCGGACACATGCGCGAAAATGCGTCGCACCGCGGACGGGGAGCGCATCGACGTCGAGTGGAGCCTCCTGGAGCCAGGCGGAGTCGTCGGCGACGAAGGTGAGAGCACCGAGACGAATCTCTCTACCCTCGACCAAAACTCCAACAGCTACCATGATGAAAGTACTCGGAAGAATCGCAACTTCTCCACAAAATCGCTAAAACACCCGCCCCACGGTGGGCGCCAACTGTCGTGGATCTAAGTCTGACAGTAGAGTGGGGGGTAGGTATGGAGAGGCAAGGTCCTAGCTATGGAGAGGTTGTAAACACAAGAGATGTACGAGTTCAGGCCCTTCTCGGAGGAAGTAAAAGCCCTACGTCTCGGAGCCCGGAGGCGGTCGAGTGGATTATGTGTATATGGATTACAGGGTGCCGAACCCTTCTGCCTGTGGAGGGGGGTGGCTTATATAGAGTGCGCCAGGACCCCAGCCAACCCACGTAATGAAGGGTTTAAGGTACATTAAGTCCAGGGCGTTACTGGTAACACCCCACATAAAGTGTCTTTACTATCATAAAGTCTACTTAATTACAGACCGTTGCAGTGCAGAGTGCCTCTTGACCTTCTGGTGGTCGAGTGAGTCTTCGTGGTCGAGTCCTTCAAGTCAGTCGAGTGAGTCCCTCGTAGGTCGACTGGAAGGTGATCTCTTCTAAGGGTGTCCTCGGGCAGGGTACTTAGATCAGGTCTGTGACCCTACCCTAGGTACATGACTCCATCACATATATTCCGGCAAGTTCCACTTTCCTGATTTTACTCTGATGCTTAAGGTTTTCCCGTTATATCTACACTATGATCTGTGTAGCTACTTTGTGTCGCACTAGCAGCAGTCCACTCTTGAAGCTAAACACTGCAATGACTTACAAAATTGGCACCAAGGCATTGAGTGCCATTCTGGATGCAATGAAACTCATACGCTCCCCACCTATTGATTCTTGTTCAGAATATCATCCTAATGACTATTCTAACCTCGAGGAGTCAAAGGCAGATGGCCTGTCCTGTTCACCCATCAAGGTGCATGTTCTAATTTGGCAATGTTTTATTGATTGCGGGTATCTTGCATATGTTGTCTTGCATTTCTTCTACTTTGTTGCACCGCCATCTACTAAGTTTACTCATCATATATGTCAAGATGCCATGCCCATCCATTATCAATACATATTCCATCTGTCATCATACCATGTTTTTCCACTCAAATGTTGTTCTTATGCATCAGACATCAAAAAGGAAGAGGGTGATTGCCGAACCTGAAGGAGCACCAGCAAAGTCCTTGAAAAATGTGGTGGTGCCGGAGAAATCAGACAACACCCCACTTATATTGGATGTACAACCAGTGACACAAAATGTAGGACCAACTCCAGCAGACTGTACCCATACTTCACTGGCCACACCACTAGCCCCACCACACAGGACCTACACTCCAGCAAAAGGTATATCGATTTCATTTGCCATAGCACTAGCTGTACCATAGAAAAATCCCACTCCTGCAAAAAGTACAGCAAGTCCACTGGCCGAAGACCTATCCCAACTGCAGAGACGGCCAATTCCTACAGATTGGAACCCCATTCCGTTTATTCCCAGTTTAAAAGACAATGCTTTCAATGTTGTTAGGGACTACGTGCATATATTCCCATCATGGGAAGATTATTGTGAAGACAAACACCATTTTCACATCTTCCTGTCCAACTTACGTGTAAGTGCTATTATTCATGGTTATTATTTTCCTGTTTTCTACTGATTGAACACATGAATGATTTACATTACATTATTGTAACTAGGCGAGGGACAATCTGGATAGTCATGACGAGCAAAGCTTGCTTGTGCTTTTCAAGGAAGCATTGCAGCAGTATCGGTGTTACCTGAGGAAATCACACTTTGATGGCAAGTCTATAAACGAATTCCTGGTGAAGTCTCATGTGCTAAATTTAGAAGACATTGAATAGAAAAACCTTGTTATGCACTGGTCTCGTTCCCAGGATGAGGTACTGTCTATGAAATCACATGACAATTTGAACTTCTACTTTTCCGCATGTGCCTTACGGATCTTTTTTGCAGGAAATCTGCTCGAAGAAGAATTCCGGTTTGACAAGAATGACAGGATATCTCAAATATGCTACTTGCTGCTTTGCTCTTGTTAGTACTTGTTGTACTGTATCACTGTACTTGCATACATACCTGGTTCATTATGTGACAACAGTATGCATGATGGCTTGCTTATCAATTGTTCGCTCCAAATTATGTGATCTGTATGAATGGTTACATTAGTGTAGAATACATCCAATGCCAATGTTTTTTTAGCTCTGCATTGTTCTTGTGAGTACATGTTGTCCTTTATCAGTGTACTTATAATGACAGGTAGTTGTTCATGTACCATCACTCTGCAGCTTATTTTCCTTTGCCCTCCATTTGTTACACATCAGATCTATATTTACTCTTACCATAAGGTTGGTACTGAAGAAGTTTAGCTCTGCATTGCTCTTGGATGTACCTTTTGCCTGTATCGCTGCACTTACATTTATAGCTACTTGGTTATGTAGCATCGCTCTTCATCGTATCTTAAATATTCTCCATTTTTTCGTATATTATTACATCTATATTTACTCTTAACAAAATGTAGAATAAAGGCAATGCTTTTGAAGAAGAGTCTGTGGTAAACTTCTTGAATTCCCCCCCCCATCAGCATGGACAAGGCCTTTATAGAGCCTGTCTTGACCAATAATGTAAGTTTGTCCATCTCAAGCCTTCAAACTTTGTTGTATATATTTGGTTAGGCATGACTGCAACAGCTGTTTATTTTTGGTGTTTGCATCAAATTGCTTGTTTAAAGTTTATTATATGTAGTTCATAAACAAAAGTTCGTCCTTTCTCAATTTAAGTTTTCAGTTGTACAACCAAGTTCCTTCTTCATACCATGTAAATTAAACTATATAGAGCAAGTGATCTTCTTTTGCACTGCATGTATGCTTCTGTTCTTCATCTGTAATCTAGTGGTGTGGTGAACCTACCCACTACAGCACAATGTCATATTCTGCAATGTCTTAACTATGAAAAATGTCATATCATTCTACTATTATTTAAACCATCTCTTTATTTGCCAATCTGAAATGGTATAAATTGACATCACACTAACCATTGATACTTATGAGTTCTTGATATGTAATCCAGTGGTGTCGTGAAGCTGCCAACTCCTTCACAATGTCATTTCCTGCCATGTCTTGACCTGAACAATACCATATTGTGTTAATGCAAATTTAAACTGTGTCACTTTATTCGTCAGTAAGAAATGTGATGAATTGTCAGCACTGATACTTTTATGTGCAAAACCTGTCATCTGTCTGCTTGTTTATCTTTCAGAGTGAGGAAGATATAAGTGTTGAACAAGCGCAGTCTCATCATCTTGCTCAGCTGCTTGCACTGCAGCTCCCCAGCAGGGCTAACCTTTCTTAAACTCTATTGAAGTGCTGCCGGTTTTGTATATTATTTTGTCGGCGTGTTTATTTGCACTGGGGGCGATCTTTGATGCCTAGTGTATGTAATCTGCTGTCTGCTTGTGCTTTATTATCATAGTGACGAACTTTGATGCCCAGTGGATGTAATATGCCGTAATTTCTTTATTGTATAGTATAGGTTTTTTCTTATTCACGATGCCGCAGTTATTTTACTGTATATATATATTGTCTTCGCAGTAAACCGGCCAAACCGTAAAATTACGGTACATAATCGGGCCATCATGCAATCACGATGTAGGTTGGGCCTGAAACGTGTCGATCAGCTCACGGGCCGGCAGCAGCCTGAAATGAACCCCGACCCATGATTGTGCGAATCAAATCACGGGCTTTTAACAGGCCGAAAAATTGCCGGTCCTTGTTTGGCCCAATCAGATATCAGCTGCGAGCAGGCCGGATGCAAAGCGGGCCGTAGTTAGGCCCAACTATATGATGGGCTTTTAACAGGCTGAATTAATATATGGCCGAAATGTTAAACGGGCCCTTAATAGGCCAAAACTAATATCAGGCCGAATTACTAAGTGGGCCTTTAGCAAGTGGGCCCAAAAGCATAGTGTCCAGTTGATGGGCTGAATCTGATATGGGCCATAATTAGGCCCAAAATGTCTTAAAGGGCCGGACCTGATCTGGGCTGTAATTTGGCCCAGAACGTGGTAGGCTTTTAACGGGCCGGATCTCATATGGGACACTATTAGGCCCGGAGCGTGACAGGCCATTAATAGACCATATCAAATATGGGCCGGCATTTGGCCCAAAACATGGAAGCCAGTTAACGGGCCGGCCTACTAGGGTCCTCAAAATCTTATGGGCCTACAGCTGGGCCGGCCCATTAATGTTGGCGAAATCTCGTGGGCCTTTAGCTGGGCCGGCCCATTATGATCCGCAAGAATTTTGTGGGCCTTTACCTGGGCCGGCCTATTATGGCACACAAAAATCTTGTGGGCTTGTACCTGGGCCGGCCCATTATGGCCCGCGAAATCTTGTGGGCCTTTAGCTGGGCCAGCCCATTATGGTCCGCAAAATATCATGGGCCTTAAGCTGGGCCGGCCCATTATGGTCCGCAAAATCTTGTGGGCCTTTAGTTGGGCCGGCCCATTTAAACTTGTTGGGCCGTGCCACGTGTCGACGTATCATAGGCGCCTTCTGTCCAGTGAGTGGATGACATCTATCCCGACGATGAGCCGACACGTGTTTCCTCTAGCCAATGATGATTTTACACGTGGAAAATCCCCATTGGTCGGGGCTGTTAACGGGTTATCGGATCCAAAACCCAACCCGATAGCTTAACGGCATTCCGTTATGGTGGATGCCACGTGTCGGTCACCCTTGATGAAAGCACTTCTATGACGCGTGATTTATCGTCATGGAAGTGGACACTTCCGTGATGATAATTTTGGTAATGTCATGAAACACTTCTACGACAGCACAGGTATGACTATCTTGATTCTGTCATAAATTTGTCATGGATGTACATGCATGACAAAAAAGCAACCTACTATGACAAACACGTATGATCACGAAAGTGTATTTTTTTGTAGTGATACCTACCTATATATGGTATCTACCTGCCATTCCAAGTAAATTTGTATGTGCCAAACTCTAAACTTTCAAATAAATATCCTGTTTTGTATGCTTGAATAGCTCATGTATCAACTAGGGCTGTCCGCATCTTCCATGTTAGGTGGGTTATTCTCAAGAGGAGTGGACTCCGCTCCTCACTCACGAGAAAGTGGCTGGTCACCGGGATGCCCAGTCCCATGCTTTATGCAAACTAAATCAAAATAATTGCAAACAAAACTCCCCTTGGGACTGTTTTTAGTTGGAGGCACTCGTTGTTTCGAGCAAGCCATGGATTGATGCTTGTTGGTGGAGGGGGAGTATAAAGTTTACCATTCTGTTTGGGAACCGCCTATAATGTGTGTAGCATGGAAGATATTGCCATCTCTTGGTTGTTATGTTGACAATGAAAGTATACCGCTCAGAATATTATTCATCTCTATTTCAAAACCGAGCTCTGGCACCTTTACAAATCCCCGCTTCCCTCTGCGAAGGGCCAATCTATTTACTTTTATGACGAGTCATCATCCTCTTATTAAAAAGCACCAGTTGGAGAGCACCGCTGTCATTTGCATTCATTACTGTTAGTTTACATTGAGTATGACTTGACTGGATCTCTTTTACCATGAATTACAATGTCTAGTCAGTCATTGATCTTTAAAGGTACTCTACATTTATGTTTTGCGGTCTCAGAAAGGGCTAGCGAGATACCATCTTGTTATATCATATTATGATTGTTTTGAGAAAATGTTGTCATCCAGGATTTATTATTATTGCTCGCTAGTTGATTGTGCCATTGATATGAGTAAACTTAAGACCTAAGCGTTATTGTGAATGTGGTTAGTCATAATCTTTGCTGAAAACTTGAATGCTGGCTTTACATATTTACAACAACAAGAGCAAACAGAGTTTGTAAAAGTTTTTCTTTATCACTTTCAATTTATCAACTGAATTGCTTAAGGACAAGCAAAGGTTTAAGCTTGAGGGAGTTGATACGTCTCCGTCGTATCTACTTTTCCAAACACTTTTTCCCTTGTTTTGGACTCTAACTTGCATGATTTGAATGAAACTAACCCGGACAGACGCTGTTTTCAGCAGAATTGCCATGGTGTTATTTATGTGCAGAAACAAAAGTTCTCGGAATGACCTGAAACTTCACGGAACATCTATTCGGAAATAATACAAAATCCTTGCAAAATGTGAAGACCAGGGGGCCCACCACCTGTCCACGAGGGTGGGGGACGCGCCTGCCCCCCTAGGGAGCACCCCCAACCTCGTGGGCCCCCTGGAGCTCCTCCGACCTCAACTCCAACTCTATATATTTGCTTTCGGGGAGAAAAAAATCAGAGAGAAGGATTCATCACGTTTTATGATACGGAGCCACCGCTAAGCCCTAAAACCTCTCGGGAGGGCTGATCTGGAGTCTGTTCGGGGCTCCGGAGAGGGGAATTCGTCGCAATCATCATCATCAACCATCCTCCATCACCAATTTCATGATGCTCACCGCCGTGCGTGAGTAATTCCATCGTAGGCTTCCTGGACGGTGATGGGTTGGATGAGATCTATCATGTAATCGAGTTAGTTTTGTTAGGGTTTGATCCCTAGTATCCACTATGTTCTGAGATTGATGTTGCTATGACTTTGCTATGCTTAATGCTTGTCACTAGGGCCCGAGTGCCATGATTTCAGATCTGAACCTATTATGTTTTCATCAATATATGAGAGTTCTTGATCCTATCTTGCAAGTCTATAGTCACCTATTATGTGTTATGATACGTTAACCCCGAAGTGATAATAATCAGGATACTTACCGGTGATGACCATAGTTTGAGGAGTTCATGTATTCACTATGTGCTAATGCTTTGTTCCGGTACTCTATTAAAAGGAGGCCTTAATATCCCTTAGTTTCCATTAGGACCCCGCTGCCACGGGAGGGTAGGATAAAAGATGTCATGCAAGTTCTTTTCCATAAGCACGTATGACTATATTCAGAATACATGCCTACATTACATTGATGAATTGGAGCTAGTTCTGTGTCACCCTATGTTATGATTGTTACATGATGAACCGCATCCGGCATAATTCTCCATCACTGATCCATTGCCTACGAGCTTTCCATATATTGTTCTTCGCTTATTTCCTTTTCCGTTGCTATTGCTGTCAGCACTACAAAATACCAAAAACATTACTTTTGCTACTGTTACCTTTTGCTATCGTTACCACTACTATCATATTACTTTTCTACTAAATACTTTGCTGCAGATATTAAGTTTCCAGGTGTGGTTGAACTGACAACTCAGCTGCTAATACTTGAGAATATTCTTTGGCTCCCCTTGTGTCGAATCAATAAATTTGGGTTGAATACTCTACCCTCGAAAACTGTTGTGATCCCCTATACTAGTGGGTTATCAGGAACACAGTAATTTGAAAAATTTTCCTACGCACACGCAAGATCATGGTGATGCATAGCAACGAGAGGGGAGAGTTTCATCTATGTACCCTCGTAGGCCGTAAGCGGAAGCCTTATGACAATGTGGTTGATGTAGTCGTACGTCTTCACGATCGACCGATCTAGTACCGGAAGTACGGCACCTCTGCGATCTGCACACGTTCGGCTCGGTGACGTCCCATGAACTCACAATCCAGCAGAGTGTCGAGGGAGAGTTTCGTCAGCACGACGATGTGATGACAGTGATGATGATGCTACCGAAACTGGGCTTCGCCTAAGCATCGCTACGATATGACCGAGGTGGATTATGGTGGAGGGGGCACCACATACGGCTAAGAGATCATTGATCAACTTGTGTGTCTATGGGGTGCCCCCTGGCCACGTATATAAAGGATGGAGGGAGGAGGAGGCCGGCCCTCATAGGGCGCGCCCAAGTGTGGAGTCCTACTAGGACTCCCTAGTCCTAGTAGGATTCCACCTCCCACATGGAATAGGAAAAAGGGCAGAGAGAAGGATAAGGAAGGAAGGGGACGCCCCCATTCCCTAGTCCAATTCGGACCAGTCCATGGGGAAGGGGCGCGGCCACCCTTGAGGCCTTTATCTCCTTTCCCATATGGCCCATTAAGGCCCAATATGAATTTCCGTAACTCTCCGGTACTCTGAAAAATACCTGTATCACTCGGAACATTTCTGATGTCCGAATATAGCCTTCCAATATATCGATCTTTACATCTCGACCATTCCGAGACTCCTCGTCATGTCCCCGATCTCATCTGGGACTCCGAACAAACTTCGGTCATCAAATCACATAACACATAATACAAATCGTCACAGAACGTTAAACGTGCAGACCCTACGGGTTCGAGAACTATGTAGACATGACCAAGACACATCTCCAGTCAATAACCAATAGCGGAACCTGGATGCTCATATTGGCTCCTACATATTCTACGAATATCTTTATCGGTCAGACCGCATAACAGCATACGTTGTTCCCTTTGTCATCGGTATGTTACTTGCCCGAGATTCGATCGTCGGTATCGCAATACCTTGTTCAATCTCGTTACCGGCAAGTCTCTTTACTCGTTCCATAATGCATCATCCCACAACTAACTCATTAGTCACATTGCTTGCAAGGCTTATAGTGATGTGCATTACCGAGAGGGCCCAGAGATACCTCTCTGACAATCGGAGTGACAAATCCTAATCTCGATCTATGCGAACTCAACAAACACCATCGGAGACACATCTAGAGCACCTTTATAATCACCCAGTTACGTTGTGATGTTTGATAGCACACAAGGTGTTCCTCCAGTATTTGGGAGTTGTATAATCTCATAGTCCGAGGAACATGTATAAGTCATGAAGAAAGCAATAGCAATAAACTAAACGATCATAGTGCTAAGCTAACGGATGGGTCTTGTTCATCACATCATTCTCTAATGATGTGATCCCATTCATCAAATGACAACACATGTCTATGGCTAGGAAACTTAACCATCTTTGATTAATGAGCTAGTCAAGTAGAGGCATACTAGGGACACTTTGTTTTGTCTGTATTCACACATGTACTAAGTTTTCGGTTAATACAATTCTAGCATGAATAATAAACATTTATCATGATATAAGGATATATAAATAACAACTTTATTATTCTCTCTAGGGCATATTTACTTGAGGTATCCTCCTTTGAACGATTCGAGTGGCTTGACTAGGCACATGTTCACGCATGTAGTTGAAACAAAATCAACATAGCCTCCACGATATTTATGTTCATGGTGAATTATATCCTACTCATGCTTGCATTCAGTGTTGATTAATTTTAATGCATGTTCATGACTGTTGTCGCTCTCTAGCTGGTCGCTTCCCAGTCTCTTTATAGCCTTCACTTGAACTAAGCAGGAATACTGCTTGTGCATCCAACTCCATAAACCCCAAAGTTATTCCATATGAGTCGATCATACCTTACTACATACGGCATCTACCTGCTCTTCCAAGTAAATTTGTATGTGCCAAACTCTAAACCTTCAAATAAACATTATGTTTTGTATGCTCGAATAGCTCATTTATCAACTAGGGATGTCTATATCTTCCATGCTAGGCGGGTAATTCTCAAGAGGAGTGGACTCCGCTCCTCACTCACGAGAAAATGGCTGGTCACCGGGATGCCCAGTCCCATTGCTCAAATCAAATCAAATAATTGCAAACAAAACTCCCCCAGGATTGTTGTTAGTTGGAGGCACCCGTTGTTTCGGGCAAGCCATGGATTGATGCTTGTTGGTGGTGGGGGAGTATAAACTTTACCATTCTGCTTGGGAACCGCCTATAATGTGTGTAGCATGGAAGATATCGAGATCTCTCGGTTGTTATGTTGACAATGAAAGTATACTGCTCAAAATATTATTCATCTCTATTTCAAAACTGAGTTGTGGCACCTCTACAAATCTTTGCTTCCCTTTGCGAAGGGCCTATTTATTTACTTTTATGTTGAGTCTTCATCCTCTTATTAAAAAGCACCAGTTGGAGAGCACCACTGTCATTTGCATGTATTGTTATTAGTTTACATTGAGTATGACTTGACTCGATCTCTCCTTGATCTTCAGGGGTGCTCTGCATTTATGTTTTGCGGTCTCAGAAAGGGCTAGCGAGATACCATCTTGTTATATCATATTATGATTGTTCTGAGAAAGTGTTGTCATCCGAGATTTATTATTATTTATCGCTAGTTGATTATGCCATTGATATGAGTAAACATGAGACCTAAATGTTATTGTGAATATGGTTAGTTCATAATCTTTGCTGAAAACTTGAATGCTGGCTTTACATATTTACAACAACAAGAGCAAGCAGAGTTTGTAAAAGTTTTTCTTTATCACTTTTAGTTTATCAACTGAATTGCTTGCGGACAAGCAAAGGTTTAAGCTTGGGGGAGTTGATACGTCTCCAATGTATCTACTTTTCCAAACCCTTTTGCCCTTGTTTTGGACTCTAACCTGCACAATTTGAATGGAACTAACCCGGACTGACGCTGTTTTCAGCAGAATTGCCATGGTGCTATTTTTGTGCAGAAATAAAAGTTCTTGGAATGACCTGAAAATCAACAGAGATTATTTTTGGAATATATAAAA
>NC_057797.1:130678360-130716689 GCF_018294505.1 Triticum aestivum | reverse complement strand
CCCTGGTGCTCCTCCGACCTCAACTCGAACTCTATATATTCGTGTTCGGGGAGAAAAAATCAGGGAGAAGGATTCAATGCATTTTAAAATACAGAGCCGCCACCAAGCCCTAAACTCTCTTGGGAGGGCTGATCCGGAGTCCGTTCGGGGCTCCGGAGAGGGGAATCCATTGCCATCATCATCATCAACCTTCCTCCATCACCAATTTCATGATGCTCACCGCCGTGCATGAGTAATTCCATCGTAGACTTGCTGGACGGTGATGGGTTGTATGAGATTTATCATGTAATCAAGTTAATTTTGTTAGGGTTTGATCCCTAGTATCCACTATGTTCTGAGATTGATGTTGCTAAGACTTTGCTATGCTTAATGCTTGTCACTAGGGCCTGAGTGCCATGATTTCAGATCTGAACCTATTATGTTTTCATGAATATATGTGAGTTCTTGATCCTATCTTGCAAGTCTATAGTCACCTATTATGTGTTATGATCCGTTAACCCCGAAGTGATAATAATCGAGATACTTACCGCTCATGACCGTAGTTTGAGGATTTCATGTATTCACTATGTGTTAATGCTTTGGTCCGGTACTCTATTAAAAGGAGGCCTTAATATCCCTTATTTTCCAATAGGACCCCGCTGCCACGGGAGGGTAGGACAAAAGATGTCATGCATGTTGTTTTCCATAAGCACGTATGACTATATTCGGAATACATGCCTACATTACATTGATGAACTGGAGCTAGTTCTATGTCACCCTATGTTATAACTATTTCATGATTGATCGCATCCAACATAATCATCCATCACTGATCCAATGCCTATGAGCTTTTCATATGTTGTTCTTCGCTTATTTACTTTTCTGTTGCTACTGTCACAATCACTATAAAACCAAAAATATTACTTTTGCCACCATTACCACTACTATCATATTACCTTGCTACTAAATACCTTGTTGCAGATATTAAGTTATCGAGGTGTGGTTGAATTGACAACTCAGCTGCTAATACTTGAGAATATTCTTTGGCTCCCCTTGTGTCGAATCAATAAATTTGGGTTGGATACTCTACCCTCGAAAACTATTGCGATCCCCTATACTTGTGGGTTATCATGGTTCTGGTTGAGGTGAAGATACCCCGAACAAACCCCTCAAAGGATTATTTTCCATAGTAACAAGTGACAGTAAATTTCAGCACACTATATAAATGTTTCCTTACAAAATTCCACTTACCAAAGGCGCTTCACTCCACGGCAACGGGGCCATAAAAGAGTCTTGATGACCCACAAGTATAGGGGATCTATCATAGTCCTTTCAATAAGTAAGAGTGTCGAACCCAACGAGGAGTAGAAGGAAATGACAAGCGGTTTTCAGCAAGGTATTCTCTGCAAGCACTAAAATTATCGGTAACAGATAGTTTTGTGATAAGATAAATCATAACGGGTAAAAAGTAAATAAAGTAACTAAGGTGCAGCAAGGTTGCCCAATCCTTTTTGTAGCAAAGGACAAGCCTAGATGAACTCTGTAGGATCAAAAGTATGTCTAGAGGGGGGTGATACGTCTCCAACATATTTATAATTTTTGATTGTTCCATGCTATTATATTATCTGTTTTGGATGTTTATGGGCTTTATTATACACTTCTATATTATTTTTGGGACTAACCTATTAACCCAGAGCCCAGTGCCAGTTTATGTTTCTTCCTTGTTTTAGAGTATCACAGAAAAGGAATATCAAACGGAGTCCAATTGACCTGAAACTTCACGGAACTTATTTTTGGACCAGAAGAAGCCCACGGAGTATCGGAGATGGACTAGGAGAGTCCCAGGCTGCCCACGAGGGTGGGGGTGCGCCCCCTGCCTCGTGGACAGCCTGGAGATCCACCGCCGTACTTCTTCCTCCTATATATCCATATACCCTAAAAACTTCGGGGAGCAGAATAGATCGGGAGTCCGCCGCCAGGAGCCTCCATAGCCACCGAAAACCAATCTAGACCCGTTCCGGCACCCTGCCGGAGGGGGGAATCCCTCTCCGATGGCCATCTTCATCATCCTGGCGCTCTCCATGATGAGGAGGGAGTAATTCTCCCTCGGGGCTGAGGGTATGTACCAGTAGCTATGGGTTTGATCTCTCTCTCTCTCTTGTGTTCTTGAGGTGATATGATCTTGATGTATCGTGGGCTTTGCTATTATAGTTGGATCTTATGATGTTTCTCCCCCTCTACTCTCTTGTAATGGAGTGAGTTTTCCCTTTGAAGTTATCTTATCGGATTGAGTCTTTAAGGATTTGAGAACACTTGATGTATGTCTTGTGTGGGATACACGTGGTGACAATGGGGTATTCTATTGATCCACTTGATGTATGTTTTGGTGATCAACTTGTGGGTTCCGCCCATGAACCTATGCATAGGGGTTGACACACGTTTTCGTCTTGACTCTCCGGTAGAAACTTTGGGGCACTCTTTGAAGTACTTTGTGTTGGGTTGAATAGCTGAATCTAAGATTGTGTGATGCATATCGTATAATCATACCCACGGATACTTGAGGTGACATTGGAGTATCTAGGTGACATTAGGGTTTTGGTTGATTTGTGTCTTAAGGTGTTATTCTAGTACAAACTCTATGATAGATTGAACGGAAAGAATAGCTTCATGTTATTTTACTACGGACTCTTGAATAGATCGATCAGAAAGGATAACTTTGAGGTGGTTTCGTACCCTACCATAATCTCTTCATTTGTTCTCCGCTATTAGTGACTTTGGAGTGACTCTTTGTTGCATGTTGAGGGATAGTTATATGATCCAACTATGTTATTATTGTTGAGGGAACTTGCACTAGTGAAAGTATGATCCCTAGGCCTTGTTTCAACGCATTGCAATACCGTTTACGCTCACTTTTATCATTAGTTACCTTGCTGTTTTTATATTTTTCATATTAAAAAACCTATATCTACCATCCGTATTGCACTTGTATCACCATCTCTTCACCGAACTAGTGCACCTATACAATTTACCATTGTATTGGGTGTGTTGGGGACACAAGAGACTCTTTTGTTATTTGGATGCAAGGTTGCTTGAGAGAGACCATCTTCATCCTACGCCTCCCACGGATTGATAAACCTTAGGTCATCCACTTGAGGGAAATTTGCTACTGTCCTACAAACCTCTCCACTTGGAGGCCCAACAACGTCTACAAGAAGAAGGTTGTGTAGTAGACATCAAGCTCTTTTCTGGCATCGTTGCAGGGGAGGTTAGCGCTTGAAAGTATATATTTAGATCTTGCAATCGAATCTTTTTGTTTATTGTTTTAGCAATAGTTTAGTTTATAAAAGAAAACTACAAAAAATGGAATTGAGTTTGCCTCATACGCTTCATCTTTTTAATATCTTTCGTGAGTATGATGGAAAGGAAAATTGTGCCAAAGTGTTAGAAGAAGAATGCATTAAAATGTTTGGCACTAAATCTTTGAATGATGAGCATGATTGCAATGTTATTAGTATGAACTCTTTGAATATCCATAGTACTAATGATGATTGCACTAGTCATGATGAGAATGTCTCTTATAAGCATGTTGATTTTTATGGAGTGCGTAGAGTTTGCAAGTACACACCAATTAGGGAAGATAGATTTTGCAAGAGGCATAAGTAATTAGAAACTAAATGGTTGCAAGAAAGGCTAGATGTTCGTGCTGAAAATTTAAATTTTCTTAGCCGTACTTGTGAACTTTGCAATGAACATGGTCATTTAAAGCTCCAATGCTATTTATTTCATGATCAAGTCATGTCCAAAAAATTTGATAACTTGATTACCCTTGAGCATCATAAAGAACTTAGTCTTCTTTTGGGTTATGAAGAAATGAAACATATAACTAAGGGTATTCCAAAATTTAATCTCGATAAATTTCTTGATTTTGATCTAGAGGAAATTTATATGTATTGTGCGTTGAATTGCATTGAAAACCCTTATATTGCCAATTACATAAAGAAAAGAAAACAAATAGAGGATTAAGAGAATACTAATGAAAGGGAAGAGACTTCCCAATATCCTCCTATTATTTCGTATGATGAATCGGGTAACAAGGAGGAGCCTTCTATTCAACCAATCTCATTAATAAGGAGCTTCAAAAAGAAGATTAAACACACACATGATGTGAAGAAGAAAAAGAAAAGACGGAGAAGCAAAGGTAGAAAGGTATCTCTCCCAAATGATGTTGCTCCTATTACTCCTTGTGATGATGATAATTGCTATACTATTGGTGCTATCCATACTATTAATGATGAGAGCGATTATGCTTATGATATGAAAAGGCCCAAGCTTGGGGATGCTATGTTTGATGAAGATGATGTTTTTGAGAATATATTTGCTGAAATTAATGTTAGCCACAAGCTTGGGGAAGCTATGTTTAATGAGGATGATATTTTTAGTCTCTCAAGTTTCGATAAGCAAATTTATAATGATGATAGCATGCCTCCTACTTATGATGATTATATTGATGAAAGTGGGTTTGGAAGAGTGTAAAATTTAGGAAGTAATGATCCCATTATTTTGGAGGATGTTGAATCTTATAATATTTATGAAAGTGGATTTGGAGAGGTCATGACTTTATTTAGTGATGTATCCACTATCTTGGAAGAGGTTTCAACTGATTATGATGAGAACAAAGTTGCTACTTATGATGATTATTGTGATAACATGTATGCTATAAGAAGTAGTGATGATTATATTTATGAAACTTGTCATGATTATGATTACCCCTTTTCTGAACATTACTCTTTTAATATGGAAACAATTTATAGTATTCGAGTTTCTTATGATACTCCCACTATTCCGAATAAGAAGAATTTTGCTTATGTGGAGGGTAATAAAATTTCTATGCTTATAGATCATGAAAAGAATGCCTTATGTGATGGTTATATTGTTTAATTCATTCATGACGCTACTGAAAATTATTATGAGGGAGGAATATATGCTTGTAGGAGTTGCAATAATATCAAGTTTCCTCTCTACATGTTGAAAATCTTGAGGTGTTGCTTGCTTTACCTTCCTATGCAAGTTGATTCTTGTTCACATAAGTTGTTTGCTCACAAAATCCCTATGCATAGGAAGTGGGTTAGACTTAAATGTGATAGTCATATTCTTCATGATGCTCTCTTTATGTTTCAATTCTTATCTTTTATGTGAGCATCATTGAAATCATCATGCCTAGCTAGGGGAGTTAAACGTTAGCGCTTGTTGGGAGGCAACCCAATTTTTATTTTTGTTCTTTGATTTTTTTCTCCTGTTTAGTAATAAATTAATCATCTATCCTCTGTTATGATTGAGTTTTTATGTTTTAATTAGTGTTTGTGCCAAGTAGAACCGTTGGGAAGACTTGAGGAAAGTCTTGTTGATTTTGCCATAAAAAACAGAAACTTTAGCGCTCACGAGAATTGCTACCATTTTTTTATTGGAGAGTGATATTTAGTTAATTATTTTTGAAGATGATTAATAGATAAATTACTCACGTCCAGCAATTTATTTTAGAATTTTTGGGGTTCCATAAGTTTGCGTTAGTTACAGATTACTACAGACTGTTCTGTTTTTGACACATTCTGTTTTTTCGTGTGTTGTTTGCTTATTTTAATGAATCTATGGCTAGTAAAAGAGTTTATAAACCATACAGAAGTTGGAATACAGTAGGTTTAACACCAATATAAATAAATAATGAGTTCATTACATTACCTTGAAGTGGTGTTTTGTTTTCTTTCGCTAACGGAGCTTACGAGTTTTTTGTTAAGTTTTGTGTTGTGAAGTTTTCAAGTTTTGGGTAAAGATTAGATGGATTATGAAATAATAAGTGGCAAGAACCTAAGCTTGGGGATGCCCAAGGAACCCCAATGAAATACTCAAGGACAACCAAGAGCCTAAGCTTGGGGATGCCCCGGAAGGCATCCCCTCTTTCGTCCTCATCCATCGGTAACTTTACTTGGAGCTATATTTTTATTCACCACATGATACGTGTTTTGCTTGGAGCGTCATTTTATTTTCTTTTGTTTTGCTTGATGTTTGAATAAAATACCAAGATCTGAAATTCTTAAATGTTAGAGAGTCTTCATATAGTTTCATAATTATTCGATTACTCATTGATCTTCACTTATATCTTTCGGAGTAGTTTGTTGTTGCTCTAGTGCTTCACTTATATCTTTTTAGAGCACGATGGTGGTTTTATTTTGAAGAAATAGATGAACTCTCATGCATCACTTATATTATTTTGAGAGTCCTAAGCAGCATGGTAATTTTCTTTGGTTATGAATTTATTCCTAATATGATGGGCATCCAATAGGGATATAATAAAAACTTTCAGATAAAGTGCATTGAATACTAAGAGAAGTTTGATACTTGATGATTGTTTTGAGATATGGATATAGTGATATTAAAGTTGTGCTAGTTGAGTAGTTGTGAATTTGAGAAATACTTGTGTTGAAGTTTGCAAGTCCCGTAGCATGCACGTATGGTGACAGTTGTGTAACAAATTTGAAACATGAGGTGTTATTTGATTGTCTTCCTTATGAGTGGCGGTCGGGGACAAGCGATGGTATTTTCCTACCAATCAATCCCCCTAGGAGCATGCGTGTAGTGCTTGGTTTTTGATGACTTGTAGATTTTTGCAATAAGTATGTGAGTTCTTTATGACTAATGTTGAGTCCATGGATTATACGCACCCTCACCTTTCCATCATTGCTAGCCTCTTCGGTACCGTGCATTGCCCTTTCTCACATTGAGAGTTGGTGCAAACTTCGCCGGTGCATTCAAACCCTGTGATATGATACGCTCTTTCACACATAAACCTCCTTATATCTTCCTCAAAACAGCCACCATATCTACCTATTATGGCATTCCCATATTCATTTCGAGATATATTGCCATGCAACTTTCCACCGTTCCATTTATCATGACACGTTCATAATTGTCATATTGCTTTGCATGATCATGTAGTTGAAATAGTATTTTTGGCAAAGCAACCATTCATAATCCTTTCATACATGTCACTCTTGGTTCATTGCATATCCCGGTACACCGCCGGAGGCATTCATATAGAGTCATACTTTGTTCTAGTATTGAGTTGTAATCATTGAGTTGTAAATAAATAGAAGTTTGATGATCATCATTTTCTAGAGCATTGTCCCAAGTGAGGAAAAAAAGGGAAGGCCTTAAAAAAAGAGAAGGCCCAAAAAATGAGAGAAAAATAGAGAAGGGACAATGTTACTATCCTTTTTACCACACTTGTGCTTTAAAGTAGCACCATAATCTTCATGATAGAGAGTCTTTTGTTTTGTCACTTTCATATACTAGTGGGAACTTTTCATTATAGAACTTGGCTTGTATATTCCAACAATGGGCTTCCTCAAATTCCCTAGGTCTTCGTGAGCAAGCAAGTTGGATGCACACCCACTTAGTTTCTTTTGTCGAGCTTTCATATATTTATAGCTCTAGTGCATCCGTTGCATGGCAATCCCTACTCCTTGCATTAACATCAATTGATGGGCATCTCCATAGCTCATTGATTAGCCTCGTTGATGTGAGACTCTCTCCTTTTTTGTCCTCTCCACATAACCCCCATCATTATATTCTATTCCACCCATGGTGTTATATCCATGGATCACGCTCATGTATTGCGTGAAGATTGAAAAAGTTTGAGATTACTAAAGTATGAAACAATTGCTTGGCTTGTCATTGGGGTTGTACTTGATCAGAGCATTCTTGTGTGACGAAAATGGAGCATGACCAAACTATATGATTTTGTAGAGATGAACTTTCTTTGGCCATGTTATTTTGAGAAGACATAGTTGCTTTGTTAGTATGCTTGAAGTATTATTGTTTTTATGTCAATATTAAACTTTTGTCTTGAATCTTATGGATCTGAATATTCTTGCCACAATAAAGAAGATGACATGGATAAATATGTTAGGTAGCATTCCACATCAAAAATTCTGTTTTTATCATTTACCTACTCGAGGACAAGCAGGAAGTAAGCTTGGGGATGCTGATACGTCTCCAACGTATCTATAATTTTTGATTGTTCCATGCTATTATATTATCTGTTTTGGATGTTTATGGGATTTATTATACACTTTTATATTATTTTTGGGACTAACCTATTAACCCAGAGCCAGTGCCAGTGCCAGTTTCTGTTTTTTCCTTGTTTTAGAGTATCGCAGAAAAGGAAAATCAAACGGAGTCCAATTGACCTGGAACTTCACGGAACTTATTTTTGGACCAGAAGAAGCCCACGGAGTATCGGAGATGGACCAGGAGAGTCCCGGGCTGCCCACGAGGGTGGGGGTGCGCCCACCCCCCTGGGCGCACCCCCTGCCTCGTGGACAGCTCGGAGATCCACCAACGTACTTCTTCCTCCTATATATATCCATATACCCTAAAAACTTCGGGGAGCAGAATAGATCAGGAGTTCCGCCGCTAGAAGCCTCCGTAGCCACCGAAAACCAATCTAGACCCGTTCAGGCACCCTGTCGGAGGGGGGAATCCCTCTCCGATGGCCATCTTCATCATCCCAGCGCTCTCCATGACGAGGAGGGAGTAATTCTCCCTCGGGGTTGAGGGTGTGTACCAGTAGCTATGTGTTTGATCTCTCTCTCTCTCTCGTGTTCTTGAGGTGATACAATCTTGATGTATCGCGAGCTTTCCTATTATAGTTGGATCTTATGATGTTTCTCCCCCTCTACTCTCTTGTAATGGATTGAGTTTTCCCTTTGAAGTTATCTTATTGGATTGAGTCTTTAAGGATTTGAGAACACTTGATGTATGTCTTTTGCGTGGGATACCCGTGGTGACAATGGGGTATTCTATTGATCCACTTGATGTATGTTTTGGTGATCAACTTGCGGGTTTCGCCCATGAACCTATGCATAGGGGTTGGCACACGTTTCCGTCTTGACTCTCTAGTAGAAACTTTGGGGAACTCTTTGAAGTACTTTGTGTTGGTTTGAATAGATGAATTTGAGATTGTGTGATGCATATCGTATAACACTACAAAAAAAAGACACATCCGTGACATTTTGGGCCAATGAAATTTTTTTTGTCATACATATGACACTTCTATGGCGATAATTCTGACAAAACCCGGTATCATCATAGATGTGGTTGGCTCCTACTTCTATGACAAAAAATCATGACAGAAAATGGGCTTTTCGTCCTGGGCAGGCCGGAGACATAGCTGCATGACATTCTTTGGGCCGTCCATGACGGAAAAAACCGTGGTAGAAGCGATGGGGAGGAAAATTTCAGGGAGTTCCCAGTTACGGTGGGAGGTCGGGGGCTGAGCGATGCGCGTTTCTCTCGTACACGTACGCGCGTGTGTGCGAGGCGTTGGCTCTAACTGAACCCGAGTGAGGCGTTGGGCTCTAACTGAACCCGAGCGATTGCACTGCAGGCTACGCGTTACTGAACCCGAGCGATCAATCGATGGCTGTTAACTGAACCCGATTGAGTGATTCCTTCGCTACTGCTGCTAACTGAAGCCGATCGATTGGATGAACAGTGAGCGTTACGGGGGGAGGGGTTTGGATGAACGGTGAGTGGTGGCGTTGCCTCTAGATGAATAGGACCCCGTGGTGTGGTGGAGGGCTGGATGAACAGTAGACGGTGGAGGGGTGCCCGTGGAGGGGTGGTCGAACAGGGCCCCGTGGTGTGGAGGGCTGGATGAACAGTAGACGGTGGAGGGGTGCCCGTGGAGGGGTGGTTGAACAGTAGCCGGTGGAGTAGCGCGCGGTTTGAGGCTGGAAGAACAGGAGCCCGTGGAGGCTGGAGGAGGTCGACGGTAGCCCGTGGAGGCTGGAGGAGGTCGACGATGGAGATGAACAGTATCCCGTGGAGTCCCGTTATGCGGTACGCCACACCCCTCCCGATCAAAAGGACCCCCGTTTCGACCGTAGCGCTCCAACACAAGTCGGTTTCCTCCATTTTGCAGTACGCCACACCCCTCCCGATCAACAGGACCCCCGTTTTGACCGTAGGAGGTCCGTTTCCTCCATTTTGCGGTATGCCAGACCCCTCCCGATGAACAGGATCCCATTTCGAACATGGCCGGTCGAACACAAGGCCGTTTCCTCCGTTGTGCGGTACACCAGGCCTCGTTTCCATCGCCTGTTCCGTCCCAGCCCTCCCGATGAACACGACCACGCATTCCGTTCCGACCCAGCCGGTTGGCTCCCACGCGTTCTGTTGCCTCCCGATGAACACGATGCATTCCGTTGCCTCCAGATGAACACGACGCATTCCGTTGCCTCCCCATGAACATGACGCATTCCGTTGCCTCCCCATGAACACGACGATGACGCTGTTTCTCTGTTCTGACCCAGCCATGTACACGAGCCCTGGCCGTACGTATGCGCGAGTAGGCGTTCGAGACCCTGCCCGTATGTACGTACGTGGCCGTATTTTCTTTCTTGCACCCTGGCCGCTGTACATGTACATGCTACGTGTGCGCCTCTACATCGACCAATATATATGTACGTACACGTTCGCGGCCAGAATGACAACGCTACGTACGCTTCGACCAAGTGGGTCCCGACTGTCAGGAACTTCCTTGCCTGCGAAGATGTAGCTGGTGGGTCGCAGCAGTCAGGGGGCGAATCATTTTGTTTTTTGTTTTTTTTGCCTGGACGCACTTCATTGCGTGCGAAGGTGTAGCTGCTGGGTCCCAGCAGTCAGGGGGAGTCGTTTTTTTCGCTCGGACGCACTTCCTTGCGTGCGAAGATGTAGCTGGTGGGTCCTAGCAATCAGGGGGCGAATCATTTTTTTCGGACGCACTTCCTTGCGTGCAAAGATGTAGCTGGTGGGTCCCAGCAGTCAGGGGGGTGAATCGTTTTTTCGGATGCACTTCCTTGCGTGCGAAGATGTAGCTGGTGGGTCCCAGCAGTCAGGGGGAAACATTTTTTCATGAAATACGGTGGCCCGTCCGGTGGGTCCCCGCTGTCAGGTGGAGGAATAATTATTTTGCGTGTAATAAGGAAGCACTTCCTTGGTGCAGCCATGGACCCAGCTGTCAGCCTCTCCATGTATAGTCCACGTCCGATGGAAGCCATTCCTTGACCACGTTGACCACGCCGCGCCGAGAGCACCAGGGCGGTGGACGACGGCGAGGCCTAGGAAGGGGATGACGCGGAGCCGGGGAATACGCGGCAGTGGATGCCCACACGTAGAGGAGTATGAGGGTTCACTCGTTCGGCTGCGGTGTGAGGCTGCCGTCGCCGCAGAATAACAGGGGGTGTGGGTGCATAGAGGGATGGCCTGGCCAGCAGTGGGAGTAGTAGGGGGCGGTGAGGCCTCCGCGGCATCACAGCCGGCCACGGGCGGCAGGAGCAGGCGGCACGACCGGCGCTGCTTTGGGCGGCTGGAGCAAGAAGACCAGAGGTTGAAGAAGCACTACGGCCGTTGGATGGACATCGTACAGTCACTGGAGCTAAAATCCTTCATATATTGACTAAAGTTGACAAAGGCCTCCATCCCAGTCAACTTAGTAGGTCCGCAAGTCAGCCTCCCACCAAGGTGGGTCCCAGCTAGCAGGGGGTATTCATTTTTTTGTGCGTAATAAGGAGGCACTTCCGGTGGGTCCGAGCTGACAGCGGGGGGAACGTTTTTTCACGAAATACGGTAGCCCATCCTGTGGGTCCCAGTAGTCAAGGGGAAACATTTTTTCGTGAAATACTGGTGGCCCGTCCGGTGGGTCCCTGCTGTCAGGTAGAGGAATAGTTATTTTCCGCGTAATAAGGAGGCACTTCCTTGCGGCTGCCGTGGATCCAGTTGTCAGCCTCTCCATGTATAGTACTCTTCCGATGGAAGTCGGTCATTGACCACATTGACCACGCCGCGCCGAGGGCACCACGTCGGTGGACGAGGCGAGACCTAGGAAGGGGACGACGCGGAGCCGGGGAAGACGCGGCAGTGGAAGCCCGCGTGGAGAGGAGTACGAGGGTTCACCGGTTCAGCTGCGGTGTGAGGCTGCTGTCGCCACAGAATAACAGGGGGTGTGGGTGAGTAGAGGGATGCCCTGGCCAGCGGTGGGAGTAGTAGGGGGCGCTGAGGCCTGCGCGGCAGCACAGCCGACCATGGGAGGCAGGAGTAGGCGGTCCCGCCGGCGCTGCTTTGGCGGCTAGAGCAAGAAGATCAGAGATTGAAGAAACACGACGGCAATCCAACGGTTATGTCTGCTAGAATCGTTTGTTGACGTATATAATAACTAAAAAAATCTTGCATACGCGTCAACTAAACAGGCCCACAAGTCAGACCACTCCCTCTTTTTTTAATAATTTATATATAGCTCATGGCAACTTCTTATGCAATTTATTGCAGTCGTTTTTTTTGGTTGGCCAGGGCCAATTTCACATATTTCTGTGGCTTCCAAACTATTTTTAATACCGAAATGTCGAGCCAGATTTAAAGTACTTTGAAGATATATTTAAATTAGGTTAATGCCCAGTGAAATAGGAATCTGAAAATGTGAAAAAAATTTAGAAATTATAAACTAATTGCCAATTTGTCATCTGTTTTTATATTTACAACCCATTTCATATTACTTTCAAGATTTGCAGGCGTCTTGAAAGAGTTGCAACCCATCAGGGCGTAGAAAAATAAGTAGGCCTGGATTGGGTATTCTTTAGAAAAAATAAACTGGGCTCATTTTCACAAAGAAAAAATAGTTGGGCTGGTCACATGGTGAACATAAAATATAAGCCTGGGCTAGACGGGCCACGGCCCAGTTCAAACCCTGCTCCGTCCCAACAATACCAAACAAAAAAAATACTGCTCGAGTAGCTACGTCCCAGGTGTCAGCCGATCTTGTGATGTTCTCTTGTCTACTGACTATATACGCTCACAATGTCGTGGGTCCCAGATGTTAGGAAAACACTAGGAGGAAGCATTTTATTTTTCCATACGCTGACGTGGTGGGCCCCTACTGTCATCCTCTCCACGTACTTCTGCCGATTCCTGTTGTTTTGTTGACCATGTTGACAACGCGAGATGGCGACGCCATGGCGAGCGCACCAAAGCGCGCGGAGGACATCGGCGTTAACGATTTAGGAGTCGGTGGGGCGGCGATGCGTGCACTGAGGCGCAGCCAGCCGTGGGAGGCGGAAGCGAGCAGCCCCACCGGTGTTGTTTTGGTTTTGGCGGCTGGAGGAAGATAGGACTGAAGAAACACGACAGACTGTAAAAGCAGCAGGAGTACTTAACAACCTTAACTGAAACCAGCAGGGGCACTTAACAACCAAAGCTGAAAGCAGTATGAGTACATATACAGGTTCAACCGTACAAAGCACGCCTCGAACAGTGCTACTTTGCCTACAATTAACCAAGGGTGAGGCCGACAAGCCCCAGGACAAGGCCCAGGCGCCACCCCGCGCATCCACAACCTTCTGAAAGCGGCTTCATCTCGCAATGTGGTCAATAAACAGGGTATTCACTTTAGAGCCATGGAAAAACATGAACATAATCTTCTGTCCTATTCTCCAAGATGGACGATCCTTCATTATTTGAGACCACCCAGGAATAAGTATCTTTTCACCTCCAAGGGGAATTGAGTAGGTCGACATAAACATCATGTTGTGACCAAGCGCAAGTCTGACCCGACCATGGTCAGGCATCTGTATAGGAACAATAGAACTCGACAGTTCCTGTTTCAAGAAGATCACAGCTGTAAAACTGTGTATAAGCAATAGTTTATGAACAATATATATAACAGAAAACAACTCATACCATAAGTTTCTCGATACAGTTGGACATGTTCAACGAGTGCAGCAGTGGCACACATATCCCACGCGGCCTTCCACCATTGAAACGCCCCACAAGGACCTCAAGACGATCAATAAAGTGTAGGAACTTGTGGATGTGGATCCAGTCAACTTCAGTGCCATTAGTAACAGCCGAGTTATTACAGAGTAACAAATGAGCAGACTGCTTAACTCTGAAAAAACCTACACGTGCCACCAATTATAAGAAAATATTAGTTAGAAGTAGCATCTTCGTGAGAGATTCGTTGCTACTTCTAAAGTTAAATTGTGATTAGTTAGACAGAATAGGTGGATTAAGAAGTAATCGAGGCAGCAAGCAAGAACCAGATAGAAAACTAACATGTATGAACAATTGGAACGACGTCGGGGTGGATGATCGCAGTGAAGATGAGACCAGGTTCTGCTATTTCCACCAACATTCGTGCGCCAACTTTAATCAGTAACACTTGAGAAAGTTTATCCAAGTTCGGCCATAAAAAAGCAGCGATCTTCTTGGTTCATGAACCCAACTCGAAACTTATATCCATGGCTTGTCTTCACTATGACCGTTAAACTAGTGTATTCGGTTATGGTAAGGCCGAGCATCTTGAGTACATGTGTTCTGGCAGAGCAAATAATACACTGCAGGAAAAATAATATGAGAACACAGCATGTTCAAAAAAAACCCGCCCTCCCAGATAGAAAAGAGGATTCTAGGAACATACTGTGCGCGTTTCAAAATGCTATGTTAGGATGAGAAGCAACAAGTGTGGCGTCTCGCCGAGGGCGCAGAAACCTATAGGGTACTCGCACTTTGGGCACTGCAAATGAAACACACTAGATTCAGTAGGAAGAAAAATGCATCAACGGCGGCAGCTGCCATCCTAGCATTACTTGCGACCAAGGGACTTGGATTTATCGGGGATGGATGAAGAATTCGTACCTGGTTCTCCATGAGAAAACCCTATGCAATCGCCGAGAGGGGGTTTTCTCTGAACAAGCAGACGAGGGAGAAGGGGATTCAGGCCCTGTGAAATATTGCCGCTTCGTCCGTCCAGCTTACGGCTAAAGCTGGAAAGGGGGGCTTGTGATTTGATGGCTCATTGGGCATTACTGCGGCGCTACGACCGGGGTGTGTCTACCATGAAGTTGTGCGCTCTAATTTGTGCATATGGCACGTGGACCCCGTTGTCGGTTGCCCCACATATCAACGAAAGGAAGTAGAAAGACAGGAGTAACTAGTTACACATAAATATATATTTTGACAGAGAGATACTCCCTTGTAAAGAAATATACAAATATTTTATATCACAGGCTCACCTTGCCGAGAAATATACTCCCTCTGCAACGCACGGGCATTATGGGGGTTCAGCTTTTTTATGGGGGTTCAGCTGAGAATATAATACTCAGATAGGCTCACGGTTCTGGACTTTGGGCCATAGGTCGACCCTGCATGTTTGGGGGCCCATGTGTTCTACCTCAGTGCTTTTCATATTGCAAGCGATCGATACGGCGCTGGTTTTAGATGCTGTCGCAAGGCGAATACACAAAATTGAATAAAGCACGGCAGCTGTTGGAATGAAATCGAACGACAGTTCCTAACCAGCAATCAGAGTTGCAATTCTATCAATGATATACCATGTGATAAATAATACTGTCGTACTACTTATACACAAAGGACACTTGTTTCACCATGCCAGATTATTACATCAAAATCTCTCGGAGGATATATCATTTCGGCAGTTGCGTGCTGCTACTGAAGAATTTCAAAGTTGATTTGGACCAGCTCTCCTTGCCGAGAAAGTTTGGTTTTGACATCATCCCCTACCGCGAGATATGATTTAGATTTGAACCTTGACCATCCTTTAGCATCAATCATCATGCGACCATCCTTTGTACTTACCGTATATTGAGCAGGTTCATTCACACCAAGGTTGTGCATGGTAAGAGAAACTTGGCCGGGTCGCCCGGATTGTTGAATGACTCCCTCATTGCTCTAGGAATTCTCTGTTTGCTAACAAGAAGACATACCCAAACAGTTAGATCAACACAGTGAATCATGTGAAACAACATGGAAAGAAAAAAGAACGAAGCACTTGGGCGGCAAATGCTTACCAAGAAGGTGGACATGTCGGTTTTTGTAAGGACTTTGGTATATGAAGTGCGAACTGCAGCCCAGTCTATTGCCAGTGCAACTGCACGGGCCGGAGCAGATGCAAGTGCAAGTGCCAAAGCTGCTGCTGCTGCCGGAGATGGTGCTCCTTGTAGAGCTGGTGCCGGTGTCGATGCCCGATCCTCCGGTAGATCAGACTGATCCGCTGACGCGATCGGTGCCCAATCCTCAGCTGGATCAGACTGAGCTGTTGCCGCTGTCAGTGCTAGAGCAACTGCCGGTGCTTGATCAGTGCGAGACAGCGGCGATCGTGTCTGGTCTGCTATGATCAGCTTTCTAACTTGACTAGGATCCGTGACCGTGATCCAGTTTTTTTCTTCATTTCTTTTAAACACGAGAAGGACTAATTGTGGTGTTTTTGTTAAACCAAATCGCAGTTCATCATAGGGATTCAGCTTGTACTCAGACAATAGACTGATCCAATTTTATCCAGTAATATAAGTGATGGACAGTGCCTTCATTACTGACACGACATAAGAAGTGAAACCTGCAAAAATAGCCATCGTAGAGCAAACCAAATGGTTTATTCTATGATGAATGTCACATGGCAAAACCTGCATCGTAAAATTGCAGGAAAAGAAAGAAAACATGACATTAAATCAATAAGATTTAGACAGTAAATCAATAAGATTTACTTGATGTGACACGAGTGAATCCTTACCAGGAAATCACTATGTTGAAGTACTAAACAGAAGATTGATCGTCCAACTACGCGTGGCATGCAGGGGCCCCGCCTACTCCCCCAAGCAGGACAGTCCAAAGGTCGTGACAAATCGTATGGACCGAACATCCATGGGACTGGAAATCCTGGTGGGTGCGATAAACCCTGCAATGCATACAGATATTGGAGTGTAACCATAATTGATAAACCGTCCTCACAAAAAATATGATCTGGATACTTCAAAATATACAGACTGAATTGAGTGGACAGACATTAACATAGACCATTCTCAGGACTGACCACACACCAAAAGCGGCAGTACTAATAAACAATACAGGGTTCACAAACACAAATCAAGTACTGAACAATAGTACTTACTACAGACAAGCAAAGTTGCACTAACTAAACTCTGCAGACTATTTCTTGCCAGCGACCTACGGGATGAACCCCACATAACTGACTAGGCCATGGACTTCGTGTGAGATGTCTACATGCACCATCACCATCTTGTCAACATTGGAGAAGCTAACAGGGTGGTATTTCCACTCATAAACATGATGATGAAGACAGGCCGCATCAGATTTGTTGGGAAGCTTTAAAAGAACCACACCCTTCGTAATCGAAGGCACAACCAGGAAATTGTTGTGGTCAAGTCTAGCCTAGAGAACACGCCTGCCAACAATGCTACAGGAAAACACTAGTTCAGGACACGTGGCGACAAGGACACATCAACTGGATAGTTCAGCAGTAGAACTCATCATCAGGTCTTCCAGTTCACACGGCATGACTCTGAGAACTTCATCTCCATGGCAGACCTGGTTCTTATTCAAACAGAAACCATATTTTATTACTACCTCCGTTCAGAAATATAAGATGATTTTCGATATTATACTCCATATATGACTACATATACGCACAGAAATGAGTGAACAAAGACACTAGAACATGTCTTCAAAGGCACGAGAGCAGAGGGATTACATGCAATATCCATAACACAAGTTACTGAGGCAAATATACCCTCTTAAAAGGTAGCATTGATGTTCATAAAGTACTCCCTCCGTCCCAAAATTCTTGTCTTAGATTTGTCTAGATACGGATGTATGAAGTCACATTTTAGTATTAGATACATCCGTATCTAGACAAATCTAAGACAAGAAATTTGGGATAGAGGGAGTAGTTGAAAGTAATCTATAAGAAATCAGTGTCAACCTCTCGCATGTTTTGGTCAAAAGAGGAATTTAGAACCATCATTTGGCACACTAAAATCACATGCAAGATCACCCAGAAAGTTGTACTACTAGTACTAGTACTGCGTGTTAGATGAAAAAACATGATCAAGATCAAGAAAAAGATCGTCAACAAGAGACATTACCTGGACTTGCTTAATGAGGGATCCCGGAGAGGGGGGCTTGGACAGGGCGATGGATTTGAGCTTGTCTGCGGTAGTCTCGGCGGGGTGCTTGCGCTTCTTCGTACCATGAGCCTCGACGGTTTTGGCCAGAGCCATAGACATCACGTCGGCCGGTGCTCCGACGTCCATCCAAGAGAGGAAGCTGAGAGAGAAGAGTGAAAGGAGGAACGAGATGAGGGAGAAGCAAAGCGAGTGGGGGTTTTCTTCAAGAGAGGAAGCTGAGAGAGAAGAGTGAAATGATGGTTGCTTCGTCAGTCCAACTTACTACTGGAAAGGAGGGGGTTTTGTGATTTGACGGCTCATTGGGCATTACTGCGGCGGTTCGATCAAGGTAGTCTAACGTCACTCTACTATGGAGTAATTTAGTGCATGGCTGGTGGACCCAGGTGCTGGCTGTCCCACACGTCGGCGAAAGTGAGTAATTTAGTGCATGGCTGGAGGAGGATCCGCACGGTAGAGCGTGTCCATTGTTTTTTTGAAGAAAAAAATGATTACAGCAAGTGTTTCCACTCTTACGACGGAGGAGTGTGAAACACGACAACCACTTGAACATACACAGTGCTCCTACTACTAGGCATGTGCAGTGGTTCATACGTCAGTACTACACAATCTTGTTGCTAGTGTAGTAAGATATGATGATAACAAATGATGTTGTGCGCATGTCAACTACTCCTATATGTAACATAGTACCGCTTTTTCGACTGTCCGGTCGAGAATGAACGGTGAGATCAATGTTAACAGAACTAGTTCCACAGCGCACGGAGAGTACGGTGCTACAGTACTCCACGAAACATGAACCATATGAAGCATGAATAGTGTTAGGCAGGGTGTATGAAGGGTGCATGAGTCCACACTAGTAGGTTGACGAAAATACATGAAGAGGAAACAACTATATTGAGATGAGAATGCAACCAAACACACCCACACGCTTTGTGCTATAGTGACTGATCTGCACCATCTGAGTTTGATCCAACGGTCATGTTGCGCCGAGACATGGACATGCCCATGCAGAGGGATCCTAAACACCACCGAAGTCCCTGTGCTTCTCGAGGCGCATGACGTTGGTGATGCAAGGTGCAACCACCCGCATAGCCCGCTCCCGGTCGACGGGAGCCAGTGTCAGGCGCCTCACCTCAGACTTCATGATCTGCTGCGCCGCCATGGCACCAGGTAGAAGCAATGGGGAGAGGAAGCAAAGGGGGCGAAACGGCTAAAAGGCAATGCAATCTATGGGAAGGCGGAGGGAGCGGGGAATCTTTTGGTTTTCACCACGGTAAAACACCAGTCGATGACTTCTCACATCAGGGAGCAGTGGGTTTTTACAGGCGGAGTCATCGTGACTAATTGCTGCCGCGCGTGCTCCCATCAATCAAAAATTTAAAAATCCTGCCACGCCTGCTCCCATTAATCATAAAATTAAAAATCATGCCGCACCCAAACACTAGAGCAACGCCGCGGTGAATATTTAAATTTACCTGCAGGAAGTAGATAAAAAAGGGGTGAAAAAACAAATGTGGCGGCGGCCTAGCTAATCGGTCGAACTAGCCCAACTAGCTAGCCACCGTGCTTCACTAATGTACTCGGCGGGAAAGGTGGTCTTTCATGATTTGACAACTCATTTACTTGCTTCGGCGCTACGACCGAGGAGGACCCAGAAAACGCGCGGTAGGGCATCCCACGTCAGGAAGAATATATGTGTGCCCGAAACCGCGCGGTAGGGTGTGCCACGTCTCGGCACGGAGGAAAAATGTGCGTGTAAAAATATATTGTATCAGACGTAGTACCTATGGTTTGACCTCGGGGCCCAGCCAGTCGGTCGAAAACACCCCACTAGCCACACAGCTTCATCATGCAAATGTGGCATGGAGGATAGATGTGGTTAGCTCCGTCTCGACCAGCCACAACGTCTCTTGTTCTAGGCGATTCTTCTATTTTCCAAGCTTTTTTAGTTGTAATAACACCACGGCAAGCTAGCGCCGCTCTTCGTGTGTGCCCGTGCAAAGGTTAGACGATGGAGAGAAGAGAGATTGAGATGGCAGACCTGGGACCCACCAGTAAGTGAGACAACGGTCATGCACGTGTTGACGAGGCACTCCCTCTACTCTACTCAACGCAAGTACTGTATAAAATCAAGTTATGGGACAAAGCCAACAACCATTCGTTTTTTCAGGCTATCGACTTACGCTTTGTAGTCCAGGTTGCCAGTTCGAATCTCGTCTTTCAGATTTGTTAGTTTTAGGTCCAAATTTGATCAATGACAAGTGGGACCCCCGTGTGTTGTTCCGATATTTCAGTGTAGGATGGTTTTTTTGAACAAACACTTTGCACGGTTAGACAAGTAACGACACGAGTTACATGTTTTTGGAAGTTTACAAACAAAAATGACAGCGGCATAGAATATCACATCCACCCTGCAGCTTAGATACTATGGTGATACGAGTTTTTACACCGTTGGAAGTGAGATCCAATGCCTTGGGAGTAGTCTTTGTAATCATGCGCAATTTCCAAACTCTCCAAAGGTTTTTTTAGTAAATAAAACATTCAGGCCTCGTGTGTGCCGCTGCATCTTCGATTCAACGGCTCCCCGATGCTCATATTAGGTGCTCCCCGTAGCTTAATTACCCGCTACAGTGATATGAGCATCTAGATCATATGATCAGTGATCAGATGGCACATGCGTAGTACCTGTACTTTCTGCGCATTTCCCAAACTCTATCAACCGTATATTACAAAAGCATTCAAACCTCCTACTGTGGGCCGTTAGATCTCAGTGAACTCGTATCACCATAGAATCTATGGTGCGGGAGCACCTCATACTCTTCCCTGCGAGAAAACATAAGGTGCTATCGTAGCTTGGATGCTATGGTGATACGAGCTTGGAGGTCATTTGATCTGAGATCCAATGGCATCTGAGCAGTCTTTGTGCTTGTAAGCAGTGGCCGAACTCTTTTGGGGCTTTTCTACAAAAAACCATTCGAACCACCGAGGAGGTGTTGGGTCACAAATCCAACGCCTCCGAAGAGCTTGTATCAACAAAGCATCTAAGGTGTGGTAGCACATGATATTCTTACATACAGGAGAATATGATGTCCTCCTTCATCTTAGATGCTATGGTGATACGAGGTTCGAGGTCGTTGGATATGAGATCAAAGGGCATCTAAGTAGTTTTTGTACAAATTGTGTGCAATTCTCAAACTCATCAAGGTTTCCTGCAAAAATATTAAGACACACCATGTGAGCTGCTATATCTCAGATCTACAAGCTCCAAGCAACTCGTATCGGCATATAGCATCTAAGGTATGGGGGCACATGATATTCTCCCGGGGAGGAGGGGTGGGGGTGCACAACCAATCGGTGGTTGGGAGGGTGGGGACAAATAATCTAAACAACCCTAAACAGAGCTCCGCAATTTTATCTAAGGTCGAGGGGTTGACCCCCGACAATCATAGCTCCGCCTAAACACAACATTTGCATGTACTGTAGTACTAGGCTTAATATTCATGTTTCAGTTTCATGTTCATTTTAAATATTGAACTGAGGACCATGGATGTCTTACATTTTACTCCCTTCGTTCCTAAATATTAGTCTTTTTAGAGGCTTCAAACGGACTGGCACATACGGATGTATATAGACATATTTTAGAGTCTAGATTCACTCATTTTGCTCCGTATGTAGTCATTTGTTGAACTCTCTAAAAGACTAATATTTAGGAATAGAAGGAGTATTTTTGAATTCATGTCATACATGCATGGTTTGGAAAAATAGATGCACTATACTTATTGGATTGTTATTGTGTTCGTGCGTGTGTGTCTCTCTGTGTGTGTGTGTGTGTGGTCATATGCTTGATACATACAAAGTTTTCTCACCTCCGTATTGTTCATATTTTAAATTTGAATTTGCATTGGAAAACTTACTAGGGATACCATGAAATGTGAAATCCACGTTGAGATCACTATATCACAAACTCACTCTAATTCAACAACTCGTCATAAATCAATTACCACGTTGAGATTAGCATTTGCAAGGAAAATACGGGTATTGTAATACACATAGATTCGTTCGGCAATTTAAAAGGTTCCTTTCGTATTCTCGAACGGTAGGACCCAACGGCGTACCAGCCAGACCTTGGCTCGTGTTGATCCTAAAAAAACCGGGCTCATGTCCTTCGGTGGCGTGCATGGTACGCACATTAGGAAACCCCAACCAGTCGAGCCTCAGTGTTTCGAGTCGAAATATCTGGCGGCCAGAATTCCAGCCCTAGGAAATTCCCCTCATGTCCCCGGTCCATAATTACTACCGATGAACAACAGAGGGATGCTTTAGTAACTAGACAATGTTACCTACCGTGCCGAGCATGGTTCAATTCCCTCGGTCGCCGCTCGTCAAGGTCACCCATCAACTGCATTGCCTAGTACTACTACTACTACACCAGGATGAGCACAGAATTGAGCCCGTTTGTTCGTGCCTAGTACTTGAGTTAATATATCAGGCAATGCACTGGTATGGAGGGATTATCCTTTTACTCTGCATATATAACTTGTCTGAAGTCTAACTAAGAAAAATGTTTGAGCAAATCCTTTCTTAAGAAATACAACGGGACAGATGTACGGCTTGAAAATTTATTGCATGATGCAGGTTATGATATTGTTTCGAATCCTGGATCTTAAATTTCAAAAAATCCAAAAGTGAGCATAAATTCTTGAAACTAAGCATGGTCACGTGATATGGCACAAATATTACTTCGTAAGTTTTTTCTTCAATTTGAGACAAGCTGCTTATGACAAGTTGCACAAATGAAGAGCCAGGGTATTTTGGAACAAAGACCTATCACGTTAAGGCAAACGCTTTCACTATTGAAACCGTGGGCATTTACGTGCCGCCACGAGTCCCCGCTTCTCATCGGCAGGTGCCGTCCGAGCAAGCGTGTGAGTCGACGGGAGGCGTGCGAGCGGACCGTTGCACCGGCTGTCAGGGAGGCGTGCGAGCAGACCGCTGTGCAGGCTCACCGGGAGGCGAGCCCTTTGACCAGGCTCCGCTGCCCACCATCGTCCCAACAGCTCCCACTTTTAATGTCGCCGGCGCCACAGTTTAAAATCAACCCCGCACTACCCGGTATCGCTACAATCCTCTCTCTTCCTCTCTAATTCTCCTGTCATCTATCTCCAATTAGCCTGACCTAAACTACGCCATGCCGCATCACAATGGTCTGCCCTTAGTGTTCCAGTTTCCTGAGGAAGACACCCAGCCGGAGTCTCAAGAACATAAGGTGCTTTGGGACGAGCTTGAACTGGCCTTGCGGGAAGGTGCTGCGCCTTTCCCCGCTCCTATTCCGGCTCCCGTCGCCCCGACTGCGCCAGCGGCCATCCCCGTGGCATTGATGGGCTGTGAGCTGCACATTGTCACCGAGCTTGATCCCACGGGGTTGTTGGAATTCTGCCCACGGAATCGATCACATCAAATTACGATGAACACACGTGCACAAAACTTTGATAGCCAAGGGCTCTTGTCGTGCCCTTTGTTTCTCTTTATTTCTTTTCTATTTTCTCCTTTCTTAGCCAATGTTACAATCTTCACGCGGGTTTGTGCATATATATATGCAACTACCAACCGACTAGACAAAGTCCTTTTCCTATACGTAGACAGCTAACACGGTTACCACATCCTAGCAATACACGGACTACTAATTTGACTACTACTAACTCAGCCGAAGCTAACTACTACTAGGACTCTACACAGGACATGTACTGCTACAACGCAAACCTGGACAAGATTATCTAACATTTTCTCCTTAATCTTGATTCTTTGTCTTTGTGCTTCTCCGGTCTTGGCTCGTTGATGATTCACCCTTTATCGACTCATCCGCTCGCACCACGACAAGTCAAATTGCCGGCTAGATTGTTGTTATCAACATTCTCTCCCCAATCTTGACTTGGCGAATTTGCGGACCACTTCAAATATGTCTTGGACTACCCAGCCTCACTAGAAACCTGTGGAATACACCACCCGGTGGACTACACTATCCACCCTAGCGAGATACATGCTGACTCCTTGTGGATCTCATCACCTTGTGCACTACACCATGCACTCCAGCCTCATGTAGAGACATGGCCTCATTGAAGAGACTCACCTTCACTGGTTTACCGCCCCCACATACTTGAACTTGATCCTCTCGTCGAGACACATAGACGACCTGGGCTTCATCTTCAACGCCTCCTCACAGAGACGAGCACTTGGACATGACGACGCAGACACGACGACGACAACTGACCGATTGTGACGACGACCAGTCGCGCAAACTCGCACGACTCCTTGACTCTTAACTCCCGGATGATGATCTTGACGACTTTCCGGCACCGCATCACCGCACCACCGCTCCTGTCAACGATCTTCATCCGTCGCCTTGCCAACGACATCCCGCCGTCTTCCTCCATGTTGCTCCGCCGAAAGACAATCTCCCGATCCTCCTCATCGCTGCAGCACCCAGCGACCATATCGCCCGCCCCGAGGCGCTAGTCGGGTCGCTACCCCGGGGCAAGCGCGGCTTCAAATCCTAAACCTTGCTCTAGATACCAATTGTTGGAATTCTACCCACGGAATCGATCACATCAAATTATGACGAACACACGTGCACAAAACTTTGATAGCCAAGGGCTCTTGTCGTGAGCATATTTGAGGTGATCCGTAAATTCGCCAAGTTGAAATTGGGGAGAGATTGTTGTGAGCAATCAAGGCCGTCAATTTGACTTGTCGTGGTGCGAGCGGATGAGCCGACAAGGGGTGATCTACAACGAGCCAAGACCGGAGAAGCACGGAGACAAAGTGTGTCAAGATTAGGGAAAGATTGTTAGGAATAATCTTGAGTTCCATCAGTGTTAGCAAAGTGCACGTGTTGTGGTTAACTTGGATGTGTGCCAAGGCGTGGTGACAGCTTGGTGCAAGTCTGAGTTGTAGTACTATTACATGTGTATACGGTTGTGTCGTGTCATGCTAGATTTAGTAGTTTAGTCTAGCGGTAGAGTCCGGTTAGGAGTTGGTGTTGTGTCCGGCTAGGTTAGCTAGGTTAGGCGTCTGGGCGTGTATATATGTACAGCCCTGGTCGTGAGATTGTAACACCGTGGAAAACAAAAAATCAATAAAGAGAAGAAAGGCACGACACGTGCCTTTGGCAAAAGTTTCTGCGTGCGCGTGTTCATCGTGATTTGATGTGATCGATCCTACTGGCCGAGTTCCAACAGGGGTTTCACGAGGTCCCCGCCGACTTTCACGCGCCCGTGCACCTGCCAGCGCATGTGCTTGCGCGTGCACTGACGCGCACGCCCGTGCCGGTGCCCGTGCACCTGCCAGCCTGCGCGTGCACTGACGTGCACGCCCGTGCCGGTGCCCGTGCACACGAATGTCTCCGCCACACCGTTGACAGCGCCTGTCCCCGCGCGGGTGCCAGTGCCCCCTCAGCGGCATGGATGGCCGCCATCGACCACTTCCTTGCACCAACGCCAGTCGCCTCCTCCCGCCAGTTGACTCGCTCCGAAGTCCAAAACATTTTGGCCTTCCTTGAAGCTAGGCCAACATCCAGGAGTACGTCAACAACGACGCAAGACGCCACCGTCGCCGGCGGTCAGTGGCTCAACGACACACAGAGCACGGTAGAGGAGCCGCTTCCCACCGTGAGACGCCCCCGCCGCCGCCGCATAATCTAAATTTGCCATGAAAAACGTTCGGATTTCCATGCTTAAAATCCGAATGTTTATCATTTCCATTTATTTTATATCGATTGTCGTATAATTTAAAGTCGGAGTCAGACTGAACGAAATGTATGGTTTGATCGATTGAATGTTCTGCTAGAGCCGTATCAAATTAAATATAAAACGTCATCAAGCCACATGTATTCCTTGTCATCCAACGACCTAGACTGCTTCAATGTCGAGCACTCAACACGTTTAGCGTGCAGTTAATTTCATGCCAAAAATAGTGCTAATCACATGACAACACGCAAATAATATCCTAGTAGTTAATATCCGCATGCACTTAATATACTTCCAAATTAACGTGCATTACACGTACACACTGACTAGTGCTGCTAGTACGTGAAACTGGTGTCGTGACTTGTGAACGTGTCCAGACATGGTTAACGGCAACATCGCCCGCGAGTTCTTCCTGTTTTCCCGTGCGTCTAAACGCAGAAGGGCAGGAGAGAGATAGCACACATGGAACCCACCAGTAAGTGAAGGAGAATAGTACTAAAAATAATATTACATGTTATCCATTAATTGGGCTGTGGTAATATAAAAACATTATGTGAACAAAGGGGGTACAACAAACATTGCTATTCTACGTATGTTTCCTATTGACGTGCAGCTTGAAGGCCCGGTCGCATGTTCGATCCTCGTCCTTTATTTTTTAATTTGTATATGGGTCCAAATTTGTTTCATGACATGTGGGCCCTCGGTGTGTAGTTTGTAGCACTTTAATTTGTGGGTCGAAATTTGTTCCATTCCAAGTGGACTATCAGTGTGTAGTTTTGTAGCTTATTTATAATAATTAAAGAGAATAACATAGTTTTCCAATAATACCATGGTGCGACGTTGAAGGCGAGAAAGGACGTGCGAGAGAGCGATGACCGAGCCAGAGGGAAATCAACTAGGGGAGTTGCGTGGGTTGCAACGGTCTTTGGAGTAGTTGTGGGCCGAATGCTACGAAAATATAATCTAAACCGACCGGAATAAATGCCTACACAAATTAATCCATGGTTGGAGTGCCCCTCGCAATGTAAATAGCTCCAGCTTTGCGAGGGATGGAGAGATAGTAGCTTCAAGGCGTGGAAGATACTGTGTGAGAAAGCGAGGTTAATCGAGAGACATATAGATAGAGAGACAAAGTGTGGTCCGACATTCATTGAACAAATATATATGCTCTGGAGAGATATTGTCCGATTGAGCTTTTTGGCAAGGGTGAGGGCTGTAAGATAGAGCTTGAGAGATGATCCAGTCACAGACATGTAGATATATTTTGTGCATGGGATGAAGCAAGGTCAACCGATCACATAGGGTCGCCGTGCGATCGAAAGAGTGAGACGGGTTGGAGAGAGTGACCTAGATAGACGATGTGCGTGAGAGAGTATACAATCACTAGTAGAAAAGGGTCAAATGTGAAGCACATTAGTGCCGGTTTGAATTTGAGCCGGCACTAATGTGTGCATTAGTGCCGGTTCCAACGGCTAGCCGGCCGCTCTCATTAGTACCAGTTCGTGGTGAACCTTTAGCACTGGTTCGTGCCACGAACCGGTACTAAAGTGAGTGGTGGCAGGATGTTGTCAGTCCGGGGCCCCTCCAGCACCTTTAGTACCGGGTCGTATCACAAACCGGTACTAAAGGTCGTCCTACATAGACCCTTCGTCCACCCGAGCTCGCTCTGTTCTTCCCCTTTCCCCTCTCCTCTCTATTCTTTTCCCTCTTCCTCTCAAGCTCATCACACATTTTGCCCAAAATTTGTCAAGATTTGAAGGCCCCCATCCATTCAAATGATCACAAAGGTTAGCAACTTTGTCCTTTCATCTCTCATTGCTAGATTAGCTCGTGCAATGCTTTATATAGTGATTGATTTTTGAGTTCAGTAATTTGGGAGGAATTATATATATGTGCTAGTATTTGATTTATATGAAATTTGAGGTCAAAAATAATACTTAGTTTGCATATGTAGGTGTGGTTTACTTAGTACCTTCTAAATCTCCATTGTAACCACCGTCGATCGCTCGCAACGTCCCGTCGCCGGCACCACCTTGTGGTGAGCCTCTTGTTCATGAAGTTTTATATAAAAAATTGATGTTTGTGTGATTTGGATATATAGTTACTCGTATAATTATCTTTCCCATATGTTGTTTGTTATACATAGTGCCATGGTTTTGATATCCGTCCCCGTCGGCCCTCGTCCGGGTTATGATTCGGATGTGGTATATTCTCTTTTAGAACTATTCATTGCATTTCGTGTTTATGACAAATTATGCCCATCAGGTTGACATAGATATTTGTATGTAGGAGGTAGTTGAACCGGAAATTCCAACCGACCCTATTATCGAGAGGTTAAATTTATTTGAAAGAGAAAACGAGGATTTGAAGGAAAAATTGAAAAGAATGATCACGAGATTAAGATGGAGAAAATGCGCTTGAAGATTAGAAAGATTAGAAAATATGCCATTCATAGTGAGGCTTGGTATCATTATGCTGTTGGATCAATTGTTACCTTAGTTGCGATCTTGATCGCATTTGTTGTTGCATTTAAATTCTTTAGCTAGAGAGTTATTTGTTTGTTGCATTTAAGTGTTGTATGATATTTATGTATGAACTTTATGTATTGTATTGATTTGGTGTTTTCGGTGCTGTGTATTGAAGATGAGCCGGCAATGGATGTACGATGACCGATGCTCTCTCGAGTTCATTAATGGCATGCGTACTTTTCTGCTTGCGGCTAAGGCAAACAAGCGGGCGGATGGTTTTATGTCTTGTCCATGTGCTGGCTGTAAGAATGGTCACAATTACTCTACGTCAAGAACCATTCACGTCCACCTGTTTGAGTCTGGTTTCATGCCCCACTATAATGTTTGGACCAAGCATGGAGAAAGAGGGGTTATGATGGAAGACAATGAAGAAGAAGAGGACGACGATAGCTATCCTAGCCATGGGTTCCCTGAATACGATGATACAACAATGAGGGAAGAAGCTGAGCCGGCAATGCGGGAAGAAGCTGAAGAAGAGGCATCAGATGAGCCCGTTGATGATCTAGGTCGGGCCATTGCTGATGCAAAGAGAAACTGCGCAAGTGATTTGGAGAAGAAAAAGTTGCAGCGCATGTTAGAGGATCACAAAAAATTGTTGTACCCGAATTGCGTAGGTGACAAGAAAAGGCTGGGCACCACACTGGAATTGCTACAATGGAAGGCAGAGAATGGTGTATCTGACAAGGGATTTGGAAAGTTGCTGGTAATGATAAAGAATATGCTTCCAAAGGACAACGAATTGCCTGAGAGTACGTACGAAGCAAAGAAGGTTGTCTGCCCTCTAGGGTTAGAGGTGCAGAAGATACATGCATGCCCTAATGATTGCATCCTCTACCGCGGTGAGTACGAGGATTTGAACGCTTGCCCAGTATGCGGTGCATTGCGCTATAAGATCAGTCGCGATGACCCTGGTGATGTCGAGGGCGAGCGCCCCAAGAAGAAGATTCCTGCCAAGGTGATGTGGTATGCTCCTATAATACCATGGTTGAAATGTTTGTTCCAAAACAAAGAGCATGCCAAGGCGATGCGATGGCACAGAGAAGACCGTAAGAAAGACGAAAAGTTGAGAGTACCCGCTGACGGGTCGCAGTGGAGAAAAATCGAAAGAAAGTACGGGAAGGAGTTTGCATATGACGCAAGAAACGTATGGTTTGGTCTAAGCGCAGCTGGCATTAATCCTTTTGGGGAGCAGAGCAGCAACCATAGCACCTAGCCTGTGACTCTATGTTTGTATAACCTTCCTCCTTGGTTGTGCATGAAGCAGAAGTTCATTATGATGCAAGTGCTCATCCAAGGCCCTAAGCAACCCGGCAACGACATTGATGTGTACCTAAGGCCATTAGTTGAAGAACTCTTACAACTGTGGAATGGAACATGTGTACGTGCGTGGGATGAGCACATGGGGGAAGAATTTGACCTAAAGGCGTTTCTGTTCATGACCATCAATGATTGGCCTGCTCTCAGTAACCTTTCAGGACAGACAAACAAGGGATACCGCGCATGCACGCACTGTTTGGACGATACCGACAGTATATATTTGGCTAATTGTAAGAAGAATGTGTACCTGGGACATCGTCAATTTCTTTCGAGCAGGCATCCCGTAAGAAAGAAAGGAAAGAATTTCATAGGTGAGGCGGATCACCGGACGAAGCCTCGCCACCGTACTGGTGCTGATGTACATGATATGGTCAAGGATTTGAAGGTGGTCTTTGGAAAGGGTCCTGGTGGACAACCTGTTCCGAATGACGCTGACGGACGCGCACCCATGTGGAAGAAGAAATCTATATTTTGGGACCTGCCCTATTGGAAAGACCTAGAGGTCCGCTCCGCAATCGGCGTGGTGCACATGATGGAGAATCTTTGTGTGACCCTGCTTGGCTTCTTGGGTGTGTATGGGAAGACAAAAGATACACCTGAGGCATGGGAGGACCAGCAACGTATGCACGGAAAAGACGGCATACATCAGGGTCATGCAAGCTACGCTCTTACCAAAGAAGAGAAGGAAATCTTCTTTGAATGTTTGCTCAGTATTAAGGTACCGTCTGGCTTCTCGTCGAATATAAAGGGAATAATAAACATGGTAGAGAAAAAGTTCCAGAACCTAAAGTCTCATGACTGCCACGTGATTATGATGCAACTGCTTCCGGTTGCATTGAGGGGGCTTCTACCGGAAAACATTCGATTAACCATTGTGAAGCTATGTGCATTCCTCAATGCAATCTCTCAGAAGGTAATCGATCCAGAAATCATACCAAGGTTAGAGAATGATTTGGTGCAATGTCTTGTCAGTTTCGAGTTGGTGTTCCCACCATCCTTCTTCAACATCATGACGCACGTCCTAGTTCACCTATGTGAAGAGATTAACGTTTTGGGTCCTGTATTTCTACACAATATGTTCCCCTTTGAGAGGTTCATGGGAGTCTTAAAGAAATATGTTCATAACCGTGCTAGGCCAGAAGGAAGCATCTCCAAGGGCCATGAAAATGAGGAGGTCATTGAGTTTTGTATTAACTTTATTCCTGACCTTAAACCGATTAGTGTTCCTGAATCGCGGCATAAGGGCAGACTGGATGGAAAAGGCATGCTAGGAGGGGAACAAATAATATGTATGGATGGACATTTTCTCACTGAAGCACACTACACAGTTCTACAAAATTCCGCCTTGGTGGCTCCGTATATGGATGAACACAATAATTTGCTACGCTCCAAACACCCGGAGCGGTCTGATCACTGGATTACACGTGAACAAACCAGGAGTTTCACCAGCTGGTTGCAGACACATACCATGCTTGACGCCTCTATTGAAGATGACCTGTACTTGCTGTCCCATTTACCATCTTCGAATATAATGACTTTCAAAGGGTACGAGATAAATGGTAATACATTTTACATGATCGCCCAAGATAAGAAGAGCACCAACCAAAACAGTGGTGTCCGCTTTGATGCAGAAACCAAGACGGGAAAGGAAACATATTATGGTTATATACAGGACATATGGGAACTTGACTATCGACGTGGTTTGAAGGTCCCTTTGTTTCGGTGCAAATGGGTCAATATGACACGAGGCGGGGTAATAGAAGACCCGCAGTATGGAATGACAACAGTGGATCTCAACAATCTTGTGTATGCAGACAAACCATTCGTCCTAGCCAATGATGTGGCACAGGTTTTCTATGTGAAGGACATGTCTACCAAGCTGAGAAAAAGAAAAGATAAGGAAGAGAATGCATCGTACGATGAGCCAAAGCGGCACAGTTCTTTCTGGGAAGAGAAACATCGTGGGAGTGGATGACAAGACAGACATGTCACGAGAGTATGAAAATTTTGATGAAATTGCTCCATTCACAGTGAATATTGACCTGAGCATCCAGTTAAATGATGAAGATTTTCCATGGCTACGGCGCAAAGGGACACACGCGAAGAAAAATTTTCACACCCAAATATCTGGGATGTGATCGGCTTCACTATCATCACTTTCTTCTGTGTTTCACACCCAGGAGGGAATCTCTGTAATAGTTAGGGTAGCTAGTTATGTGTTTTGGCATTTGAAACGCGAAGAAATTTTATGTGCAAGCAAATTCTTTCATGCATTTACTGATTTTTTTCAGCTAAATAACCCTGAAATTGAAAAGCATTTCAAATGAACTCAAAAAAGGTTGAAAGTTGGCATGGTATCATAATTTCACCCACATAGCATGTGCAAAAAAGTAGAGAGGGTTACCGCAAAAACTGGATGCACTTCGTATACAAAATGGACAATCTCTTTCGAAGTATCAGGGTTTCGGACAAAAACTCATCCATTACAAAGGCATTTCATTTTCTAAATAACCTAAGCATTACCAAATTGAATATAATGATAAAACACACTAATATTAAACATAAGAAAAAAAGAATCACTGAAAAATCTATTTTCAAAGTTAAGTTATTCACAAACTAGTGATTCATACAAATTTCAAATAATTCAAAATTTAAACTATTCAAATTTGTAAACTACCGGCACTAACAGAAAGTTTGTAATTTTTTGTACCTAAAGCAAAAATATTCACAAAGAAACTCTAAATACAGCAAAAAAACAACTCAAAAATAAATAAAACAAAAATAAATAAAGCAAAAAAATAAAAAATAAAAGCCCACCTACTGTGCCACAGCGGCCTGCATACGACTAGAAACCCAACCTGTTGTTGGGCCAGGATGCAGGCCCGCAAAGGCCCAGTAGGCCCACAGGGCAGCACAGAACATTTAGGCCCAGTAGGTCTGCTTTGGAGAGGAGCTCGAGGGAGCTACCGCACTGCGGCTTATAAACCAGTGCGGACGCCCCTCGGCTAGCGAGGTGGGACTAAACATTTTGCACCGCACCTGCGCCAGTGCACCCCCTTTAGTACCGAGTGGTGGTTCAAACTGGTACTAAAGGGGGGGTCTTTAGTACCGGTTGGAGCCACCACCCGGTACTAAAGGGGTGTCGTTCCTGCCGCTTGGCCTGGCCAAAACAGACCTTTAGTATCGCTTGGTGGCTCCAACCAGTACTAAAGGTTGTTCTATATAAGAAAAGACATCAAAAAAAATTGTCAGTTTCTCATCTCTCCCTATGCTTCTTTCTCCTATGCCCCATCGCCGCCGCCCCTCGTCGCCGACCCAGTCGCCGTCCATCGCCGTCGCCGTCCCCGTCCCCGTCGTCCCCGTCGCCGCGCCCCGTTGCCGCGCCCCGCCCCGTCCTCCCGTCGTCCCCGCCCGTCCCGTCGCCGCCCCGTCCCTGTCGCCGTCTCTGTCTCCATCCCCGTCCCCGTCGCCGCCCCCCGTCGTCGCGCCTCGCCGGTGAGCTCCTGCGCCGGCCGCCATGTACCACAAACACACAAAATCTTTCTGTTTTTTAGTTATAGAATTATTAGAAATGTTAGTTATATAGAAATGTTTTTTAGTTATAGAAATATTAGAAATGTTAGTTATATAGAAATGTTAGTTATATAGCAATATTAGAAATTTTAGTTATATAGAAATGTTAGTTATATTAGAATTGTTAGGTATATAGAAATGTTAGTTATATAGAAATGTTTTTTAGTTATAGAAATATTAGAAATGTTAGTTTTGGTTATAGAAATATTAGAAATGTTAGTTTTAGTTATAAAATTTAGAATTTGCATATATGAAATCACAATCCATCATTTCAAAAATGTTACTTTACTTTTGCGGCATATAGTATTTGTTGTCGATGATGCCCGGCCCGCATCCTCGCCGTCGACCCGTTCGCGACGACGTCCTGCTTCAGAGGACCCATGTCCGGGACTGGGCTCCGCCGGGCTGGCACTGCGAGGTGCTACCTTCAGGGGCGCGACGCTTGGTGAGGAATCGGGCCCCGAGTCTCGTCGTCGACCCTCATCTCCTTTGGTGGCGTTCGCGTGGGCCACTTTCGGTGCGGAGGGAGCCGGCCCCGCCGGAGGTGGTACGTCACCGTGTCAGGGAGGAGGACGAGCACGTCCATCGCTACATGGCTGCTATGGACGTCAGGTTCTCCAATACCTGGCAGGTTCTTTGGGGAGATCACCCGAGCTATGATCCAGTGATGGTTCCTTCACTTTGGTTGTCCACCGCCTAGATTACTCTCTAGTATTCGATCTTTATTAGCTAGCTAGCTAGTGATGTATTCGATATATAATATTTGAGATGATTTATTCGAGATTATATATATTATTCGAGACGATGTATTCGAGATTATGTCTATTATTCGAGACGACGTATTCGAGATTATATTCGATGATGCTTATTATGTACTATGATTGATTCAGTTTTTCCTTATTAATTGATTGCATCCATGCATTGTAATTTGAATATATTTATTTTGGATTAGTTAAACAAAACCTATGGCGGACAATACCGGTAGAGAGGGAGAAGAGGCCCTGTTCAATATCATACGCAATCCTCGCGGGCCAGATGATGATCAGAACGAAGAAGATTATGACGGCTCCGAATATCTAAACAACACCGGGGAGGGTGATATGATATTCGATCGCGATGACCGAATTGATGAAGTCATGAACTATGAACATGACGAAGAAAATGTTGATCTTGAAACAACAAAGATCGGCGAGGTATATATATTTATATAAGCAAGCATCTGGTGATCATCACATGTTTTAAATGACTTGAAGATATATTAACGAATCGATCTTTCTTCTTTCAGCCATCCGGGTCGAGCAAATCTTCAGGCAACAGGAAACGAGGCCCAAACAAAAAGTTGAAGGAGGGCATAAAGTACAATATCGAGGCCATCAAACCTAATGGCGAACCATTAGCGCCTAAGAAGATTGCGGACAAGTTCATTCGTCAGTGCGGAGTTCTTGTGCAGGACCAACTCCCAATCTCCCTTCAAGAATGGAGAGAGCCAGCAAAGCCACGTCCAGGAATTACTTTTGTCGACGACAGACAAAAGCTTCTGCTTTGGGAAACGCTCATGGAACATTTCACCCTACCAGATCATTTCATAGATGCAGATGTGGAGAAAGTCAAGGACGCTGCTCTTAGGAAGATGGCGGTTGCATTCAACAACCACAAGAATCGTGAATGTGCCAAGTACGTCAAGGGAGGAAGGAAGACTCTAGTATTCGAGGGAACACTAGAGACGCAAAGTGCTCATTGGGACGATTTCGTGAAATTCAAGGATTCAGAATTATCTAAGGAACGGTCGAGAATAAACAAGGACAATGCCGCAAAAAAGGATAAGTTCCATAAGCTGGGGCCAGGTGGCTATGCGGTGGGAATGCCTAAGTGGGATAAGTCTGAGAAAGAGATGGAGGATGCAGGTGTCACTCCAGAAACATTGAGCTGCCCCCCAGGTGCAGGACTTGGTTCTATGTGCATGGGGGGGAGTTGGACCCGAAGACAAGCAAAGTTTTGAAGAAGGCATGTCTGGACGGAGCCGAAGATAAGCTACTTGTTGCAATAGAAGAGGCTCGATCGGGGGTGTTCCAGCCCAACAGAGAGAACGATGAGCTTACGCGTGCCCTGGGAAATCCTGAACACCTGGGAAGAACACGAGGCATGGGCGCTATTCCATGGTATGAGGGGTTTCCGGACTGGAACGCCGACTACAGAACCCGTGTGAGAAAGAAGATTGCAGAGGAGAAGAAGAGGAAGATGGAGGAGGAGCAGAGGAAGCTAGACTATGAACACCTTCAAGTCCTAGAATCAGCGCACGCGGACTTGGCAGTCAAATTCTAGCGGCAGTAGGAGCAGATCGACTCACTTAGCCAGCAAAGGGGGTCTCAGCAGCTGCAGCAGCTAGCGGATGATCCAGCATTGGATAGCACCGTCCCATCCATGCCGAGAAGCAGCGTGGGTTCCGCCCCGGGTGACGCATTGCTGGATAGCTACCTAGTGGATGACATCATGGAGAACACTAACTGCGAGCTACACTTCAAAATGAAGAACATATCCATGAAGGTGGCAGACGCCCTTGCTTTTACAAATCCCCCCGAGGCAACCTTCCATTGCAACCCGATTCCAGCGGGCTATGCTCGTGTCTTGGTTGATGAGGTGGTGGACCAATATTCGAGGCTAGAGCTTGACATTCCTGGAGGTGACGATGAGCACACACTGGGAGAGGCCAACCATCGTATCATCCTATGGAGAAAGGATTGCATCATCTATCGAAGGCCATTGACACTACGTCATCCGACTCCTCGTCGAAGTCTGCCATCGAGTCAGTAGACTCCCACTCCTCCAAGTCCACCAACGCGTCAGGCCACTCCTCCTCCAAGTCCAGCACAGCTTCAGGCCACTCCTCCTCCAAGTCCGGCAAAGCGTCAGGTCACTCCTCCTCCAAGTCCGCCACAGCTTCAGGCCACTCCTCCTCCAAGTCCGGAACAGCTTCAGGCCACTCCTCCTCCTCCAACTCAGCCACGTTAGCCGTCTTCGCCGCCTCAGCAATCACGGAAGAGAGTCGCCTCAGCTATGGTGCGTAGAGGAACAAGTCGAGGTAGTACTGGAGGTACAGGCGGAGGTAAGCAATTTCAATATGGTCCAAGCCTCGCGCCTCTTTCGCAGAGGCCTTACGACAAGTCCGAGGAGGAAAATGTAGCCATATCGAAGGCCGAGGTGGAAGCCCATTTTGCACCGAAACCTCCACCTCCGCCAAGGGAGAAAGTGCCTGAGGAAAAGATTAACCACTTCATTCATATGGCTAGACAACCAGCTCCCAAGCCCGTTGACACAGACTATGAGCACCACATCAAGAAGTTAAATCGAGCACGTCTACAGAAAGAGGCGAGCTCGAGCTCGAGCAAATCAGCTGGCAAAAGGAGCGGTAAAACTGTTCCCCAGCTGGGAGAACAGGCGGCGCAATTAATCCCCCCGCTTGTTGTGCCAACAACACATGAGAGTAGGCGCGCCCAATATTATTGTGGGCAAACCGTTAACGTTCCCGGGCTGGGCGATGTGTTAATAGCCGAGGAGCATATTGAGCAGGCTAAAACACTCATGATCACTGTTGGACAACTCCTCGATATCGAGCCCATGTCTCCGACTAGAGAGGAGGAAATAAAATGGAAATATGTCCGGGGCCAACCTTTGGTCGAGCCAGACGAGGTCAAGAAGCTCCCAACGAGAATGTATGAATTGCATCAATGGTACATGGACATTACCAAGATTTCCAATCGAGAGTCCCTCATGGTGAATGTCAAGAAGGATCATTACTACCATGAGAAAGTTGTGTCCGTTGAGTATTCAGAACTATTTCAGCTATACAATCAAGACGCACTCGACAAATCTATCGTCAGTTGCTATTGTCTGTAAGTGATTTCTTTCTGTAATTTAAGTCTCAAGCTAGCTGTAGTGATCATTTTGATCAATCATTACCTGTAATTATCCTCACTATATTATTTTCTGTGGTATTATGCAGGATGAAGATTTATGAAATCAAAAAAAGGTGGACGCTATGGCATTGGGTTCATTGACCCAAATACCATTAATGAATACACATGGAAATTAGATCCATATTACAAAAAAAGTGTAGACGAAAGCATGCTAGAGTTCTTCAAGCGCCTCAAATACAATGAAGATATACTACTTCCTTCCAACTTCGAGTGAGTCACACTGTCTTGTACTACAAATTCTGTTTTTGCCTACTAGCTAGCTACATGTTTTTGCTTACATATGCCTGCTTAATTAAGACATGCAAACGTGTGTGCATGCAGATTTCACTGGATCTTGTTAAGCATTAAAGTTGATGAAGGAACAGTTGAAGTACTAGACTCACTACTTAAGAAACCAACTGACTACACCATCGTGAAGGGGATAGTCAACAGGTAATTTCCATCATTATTAAATATATCTCGGCCTATTTAATTAGTTTGTCATTTCCTGATAACAACTATTTAATAACCCATTTATTCATTTTCTTTGTCGGCAGGCAGGGCTTGGGCAAAGTTCATCAGGGCCACTCCAGACCCATGGAAACAAAATCTGAAATGGTATCGACCCCAGGTAAGTAATTAAGTAGTACTAGCTAGCTGCCATATCTTTAATTATCATGCTTGATTAATTATTATCTGATCAAATTCCATTCTTGTAAAGGCCCTGAAGCAGGCGCCGGGGAATAATCTATATGCATACTACGTTTGCGAGAACATTCGCATGATGGCGTCCGAAAGGAGCAGATCTCAAAGACAGGAGTGGGTACGTTTGTCAGAACACTATTCACAATTTTTATACCATTATCGATATCTAGTCACACAACTAATACACATGCATATTGATATCCTTCTTAACAGTTCAAAGAGGTGCGGGAGAAGCTCCTACAAGAGGACCGCATAGAAGCAATTCAAGAGGAAATAGCGGGATTTTTGCTCGACCAGGTCATAGATACCAAAGGAGAATACTATTACCCGCTACCGCCCCCATGAACCACTTCCAATTGTTATCATGCTCCGAAGGCACCAATTAGGCTAATGGCACTGGCTTCGAAGGCACCAATTAGGAGAAATTGTAGATAGCTAGCTAATTGTATATATATATGTGTGTGTGTGTGTGAATTAATTAATGGTGGCTGTGAGACATTCGATGA
>NC_057797.1:130677142-130677853 GCF_018294505.1 Triticum aestivum | reverse complement strand
CGGTTGGTGTGACCAACCGGTACTAAAGGGCTCCCTGCCCCCGAAGCTGGCTCGTGCCACGTGGTTGCCCTTTAGCACCGATTCGTGCTGAACCGGTACTAAAGGGGGGGGCTTTAGTGCCCACACTTTAGTGCCGGTTACCGAACCGGCACTAAAGGGCCTTACGAACCGGTGCTATTGCCCGGTTCTGCACTAGTGAATGTGAATAGGTCGAATTGGGCTCAAACATGGTGATATATCATTTTTGTCTGAGAAAGAGCGAGGTCAATCGAGACATACGGAGAGAGAGAGAGAGATTGAGTGAGCATGGCCCACCATGAGGTCAAAAGAGTGGCGGCGGCTTACCTAGATAGACAATCTGCGTGAGAGAAAACGAGGTTAAACGAGACTCAGATAAAGAGAGCGAGATTGAGCGAGTGTGGCCCGCCGTGCGGAAGAAAGAGTGAGACAGTCTCGAGGGAGTGACCTAGATATACAACGTGTGTGCGTGCGCACGAGAGGTTGGGGGGCTAGATAGGCAATGCATGTATTTAGTGCGAGAGGGTGAGAGGGAGAGGGGGAGAGAGAGAGAGAGAGCTCGGCATGGGGTGCAATGGCGGGTGTGTGAGGTAAATACATTTGGTAACAGAGTGGAAAAAGGGGTTGTGTAGTTGAGAGACTTAGAGATCGAAACATGGAGAGAAAGAATGAACGTGTGTTGGAAACCGATAG
>NC_057797.1:130676207-130677061 GCF_018294505.1 Triticum aestivum | reverse complement strand
ACAACATTTGAATGTACATAGTACGAGACTTAATATCGATGTTTCAATTCGGTGTACATTGTAAGATTTGAACCGAGGACCAGGCATACGGGTAATTATTTCGAATTCGTGACATACTAAGTTTCGAAAAGTTGACATTGACTCAGTTTGTTGTGCTATTTTGTAGGTCATATGTTTGAAGCCATCCAAAAGTTTTCTCACTACCATGGTGTTCATCATATACATATGAATTTGTATTAAAAAGTAGCATGGATACAGTGAAATGTGAAATCCACGTTAGAATTGGAGATCGCTATGTGACACACACTCTAATTCAAATAACTAACTATGTGACACACACTCTAATTCAAATAACTAATTATGTGACACACACTCTGATCCATGTTAGCGTGGGTACCGTTTCGAGTTTTTTCAAATAACTCCTCATTAATTAATTTATAGTACTACCTCTGTTCACTTTTATAAGACCTTGAAGACATTTCAGACAATGTGCAAAACAGTTCATTTTAAGTTGTCTGAAACGACTTACAAAATTGAACGGATGGAGTATCTCGTTTCGAATGACTAATTAGTGTAAGGAAAACACGGGATGGTAATACATAAAGATTCGTTTGCAAATGAAAGAAGATGCATTTGCATTCTCAAATGTAGGCGCACCAGGTAGACCAGGGAAGTGTCGGGTGGACGCTGCTTCGGTGCCTTAAGGCACCAAAGCATAGTCCTGTCGGGGTGGTCGTGTGTGTCAGACGGACGTGTAGCACCCAGCCACCCACCCCCCTCCCCACAAAAAAAGGACGACGACAATATAAGTTCGCGCTTCCACGTTTTGGATTGAAATATCTTGTGGCCCCAAT
>NC_057797.1:130675682-130676189 GCF_018294505.1 Triticum aestivum | reverse complement strand
ATGACTAATTAGTGTAAGGAAAACACGGGATGGTAATACATAAAGATTCGTTTGCAAATGAAAGAAGATGCATTTGCATTCTCAAATGTAGGCGCACCAGGTAGACCAGGGAAGTGTCGGGTGGACGCTGCTTCGGTGCCTTAAAGGCAACTGCCTTTGGGTCACTGACATGTGGGCCAGCCACCTGTTGGGCCCACATGTCATGGACACAAAGGCAGGTGCCTTAAGGCACCAAAGCATAGTCCTGTCGGGGTGGTCGTGTGTGTCAGACGGACGTGTAGCACCCAGCCACCCACCCCCCTCCCCACAAAAAAAGGACGACGACAATATAAGTTCGCGCTTCCACGTTTTGGATTGAAATATCTTGTGGCCCCAATTCCAGCCCTGCAAAATCTCTCTTCTCCACCGTCCCCTTCCGCGCCCAGATTTTGCTCAAATCCCTAATTCGCCGCCAACCCTCGAATCGCCCCTCGTCTCGTCTCTTTCCCCACCGTTCCCCACCTCTGT